>NW_001889903.1:303814-311752 GCF_000143565.1 Laccaria bicolor S238N-H82
TACGGAATCACTCCTTCGGACACATGTGACACCGCCAAAAAGTGTGGGAGAAATCAGCTTATGGCCATACCGTGCAGTCACATCGTCAATGTTCAGTATGTGTAACATTTCCTCTGCCCCCATTTTCCTTCTAAACGTCCCAATTCTTTTATTAATACCGTTGCGATAGGGTTTTATATTTTTTGCTGTATGGGTGGTTCGTCGGATCTGAGCAAAATCTAAGATTAGCATAGCAGCCTTTCACAATTTGATCACTTTCAGTGTAATTTACTCATAGCACCTTGAGAACTTCACCAATTAATCCAATTTTATATATACATGACCTCTATACCTATCTACAGACATATGCCAAGTTTGACGATGAGTGATGTTGATCTGCATGAGTTAGAGCCGAGTGTCCAAAGGAGTGATAGTGTCCGAAGGAGTGCCGGAACACTGTAGAATGTAGTAAAATAAATTTATGTAGGTATAAAATATACTTTGTTTTTGAAACCTCAATGTCTTAAGGAATTTAGCATAAGGTCTGACCAGGGCCTGACTTGTTTAGATTTACTTATAAGAATTGCAGACTGGACACTGAAAGTCTGTTGGAAGTTGTGCCTTTTTTGCTTAGAAGTCCATTGAAAGTCCATTGGAAGTCCAGTGGAAGTCCAGCAGACTGAGAACTTAGCAATTATGATGGTTTCTGCCTCTGTCCATTGGAAATCCGACGGAAGTCCAGCAGATGTCCAACGGACACAGAATTCTGGCCAGTCCAACCATTTCTTGCTTCTAAGTAGTTTGAGTGGACTTTCACTGGACTTTGCCTGGACTTGCAGCAGAATCCAGTCCTGTCCAATGGACTCTGATGGTCTTCCGACGGACTGTCCACTGAGTCCATCGGAAATGGCAGGGTCCGATGAAAGTCCGTCAGAGTCTGTTGGACAAGCAGTGGGAGTGTAAAGTACTGTGTGTGAGGGTGAACAGTGTTTCTTGCAGGTTACCTGCTCTAGGAATTATCAAACGGTTGCCGATGTACCAAAGACCATCATGGAGTGCCAGGTCAGGCCAACTGGCCGATGTGGAGGGCAGTGTCTTGCACCAAGCATCTTCCAAGTAGCTGGCTTTTACTGTGTCCAAGAAAACCTTGTCAGCAGTAATTTCCAAGGTGGCATTTACTGTGTTTAAGGAATGTTCACACAAAGCCAGTGCGGTTGCGGTTTCCCAGGGACCTTGTAAGTATCGTAAGGATATTGAAGCCACTGTGCACAGCATGTCATCGTCTTCACAGAAACTGTAGGGATGTTTTGCAGAGTCAATTATATGAGAGTCGGCATCGTAGGGTAAATGGGACAGAGTGTTGGCAATGGAGTTGTCATTGCCTTTTATATACACCATCTTTGCATTGTATTGTGATAAGAATTCCATCCATTGCACTTGGCGATGTGACAGGTCTTTCTGGGGGTGGAATTCTCCAGCATCTTGTGGTCAGTGTAGATCCAGAATGGTGAGCCTAGAAGGTCCACTTGCCATTTCTTTAGGGCATGGATCATGGCTAGCAATTCCTTCTCATGCACAGGGTAGTTGAGTTCTGCACCCTTAAATGTCATTGAGTCGAAAGCAACCAGTTGCGCCAGCTCCCAAGTAGGTCCAAAGGAGAGTACAGCTCCCGACCTTTTGTCGCTTGCATTGGTTGTTACGAAAATTTTATAATCTGGCATCTTTTGAAATTGATTGTCATCAAGCATTCCCGCCCAGTTACAATTGCTTTGATTGCATCGAACGCAATCTGATACTTTGGCGCCTACAGCAGAAAATTCCTTTCAGATTCTTTTGTCGTAAGTTCGGAAAGTACGCCTGTGTGATCAGCAATTGAAGGGAGAAAAGCCGCAATGTATTGGACAAGGCCCAGGAATCCACGTACATCAGTTGCAGTTTTTGGTTCAGGCATGCCAGGATGTGTTCGGTTTTCTTTGTATCAGCTTCAATGCCACGCATGCTAATGTGGTGGCTGAGAAAATCTATTTCTGTGCAGAAAAGATGGGTTTTATCTGGATTGCAATATAAATGAGCATCCCACAGCGCTTGCAGTACAGTGCACACATTGCATTCATGTTCGTCAATGTTACTTGACCAGATGACAATGTCGTCCAGGTAAATGTGGCAAATTTTACTGATGAGCGTGCACAGTGCTGCCGTTACCTGTCTTTGGTGAATGGCTGGGGCATTTTTCAGACCCATAGGCATTACGAGCCATTCGTAAAGACCCAATGGTGTGTTAACAGACTGGTAGCTACCATTTACATCATGAAAACATGGCAGTTACTGCAGGCCATCTTGATCAGCTACCACGTTGGAATGAAACAGTTTTTCATTCCTGTTTCAT
This sequence comes from Laccaria bicolor S238N-H82, assembly GCF_000143565.1. Classification (NCBI taxonomy): domain Eukaryota; kingdom Fungi; phylum Basidiomycota; class Agaricomycetes; order Agaricales; family Hydnangiaceae; genus Laccaria; species Laccaria bicolor. The sequence goes on from NW_001889903.1 coordinate 306,180, forward strand.
TCCTGTCCATAGCGACGAACTAGAACTGCTTGCAACGAACTGGAATTTCTTTCATTTTGGCTTCATTCATGTCATTGAGCTGCCTCATTTTTGTTTCATTCATTTTGGTGCATGTGTTTCATTCCATTGTGAGATGGGAGGTGATTATATAATTGATGGGAACAAAATGTAAGTACCCTATTTGGCAACACCACTGCTAGCTCTTTGCATATATCTGCCTCAAATCCAAAAATACGGTTACCCCCATATGGCCCCTCAATCCACTGCAGAAGGGCACAACCCATATCAGGCATCATTTGTATATTATTTCCTTATTTGTACATGTACTACATCATTGAAATAACTGTCCAGAAAGAATGAAATATTCAATCCTCTGGCAAGAATGAAACAAAGAATGAAATAATTGTCAGGAATGAATGAAGCAGAATCAAACTTATTCTTTCTGGCAGGAATGAAACAGAAGTGAGAATGAAACAGAACAAGGCAAAAGGTGTTTCATTTTCCCTGGAAAAGAATGAAACAAAAAATGAAAGAATCATCGCAAATGAATGAAACACGCCTTTTCTGGAAGAAATGAAATAAGTGCTGTGAATGAAATGAAATCATTTCATTTCATTCATGGTAGCTGATCAAGATGCCTCATGGCAACTGCCACATTTTCGTGATGTAAATGGTACCTACTAATGGTTAACGGCTGTCAAATGCACATGATCAGGGCGCATTCTAGTCTGAAAAAAGCTGTTTGTCATATCTATAGTTGCCCATATTTTGCCCTTCGCACAGTCATTCAATATGTCGTCAATCCTTGGCAAGGGATGTGAGTCCATTATCGTGTTTTCATTCAGCTGATGGTGGTCATTGACCCAACGGGGAAGGACATTTGGATTTGCTTTAGGGACAATGAATGCAGGTGATGCACAAGGGGAGGAAGAAGGTCTGATCCGTCCAGCATCTAAATGTTGTTGGATCAGAATTTGCCACACCTCCTTGCATTTTTGAGGGGAGGGGTAAGAGCGTGACTTAATTGTTTTTTCCATGTCTTTAATGCACAAGTAGACAAAGGTAACCCTATAATACCATAACAATAGAAACAGGCAATTGTCCTATGGTCCATAGCGCTACCCAAATGGGCCCAATGCGCATATAGGGCATGGCGCCATAGGTGGGACCAATGTATGTCAGGACCTATGGAAGGAAAGTGAGGCCCAGGATATCAGCAGCCTTACATTGACCTTATTAGCTATGGAGTTATAGATGGCCTAAACCATGTACACGCAATGGGACCAAAGGTGGGGTGAATCCTAGTATAACTTTGAATTTCCAATGTAACCATTAGCAGAAGCCCCACAACGTGTAACCGTTATCACAAACCCCGTAATGCAGAGGTAACCTGTAACCATTAGTGGAAGCCCCACAACATGTAACCGTTATCACAAACCCTGCAATGCAGAGGTAACCTGTAACCATTATAACGTAGAGTAACATTACGAAGGACACGAGGCAAGACTGTGTAACCGTTATCACAAACCCCACAATGGAGAGGTAACCTTATTGAGGACATGAGACAAGTACGGCAAAAGCCCCATTGTCAAGGTTTGACATGTGGAAAGACCACGTGACAATTAGGAGAAAGCCCGAAATGCACAGTCAACAATATGCGGGAGTAACGATGAGTGGAACCCCTGAAGCGTAGACGTAATATATGAAGGACACCAGGAAAATGGATCGAAAGCCCCATCATGAAGGTCTAACCAGTGGAAAGACCTGTGAGCGATTACCAGAAAGCCTGAAAAGCACAGTCAACAATAAGAAGGACATGCGGACACATTACGGCAAAAGCAGTGTCGTCAAAATTGAACAAGTAGAAAGACAGAGTAACGACAAGTGGAACCCCTGAAATATAGATATAGTTGCATGAAGGACATGTGGAAAATAGATTGAAAGCCCCATTGTCAAGGTCTAACTTGTGGGAAGACCTGTGAATGATTAGTGGAAATCCCGAAGTGTACAGTCGACCATCAGAAAGAAAAGCGGCCTGTCAAAGATGAACATGTAGAAAGACTTCATAAGGTCAATGAAGGGCCTGAGGACAAAAGGCCGCATGTGTATTCAAGCCCTCGTTTATACTCCCAGACAAACTTGAAAAAATGGAGAAACACCGAATGTAGCTGAGCACTTGTATATAAACAGGATATACAAATGGTCTATGGTGAATCATCCATATCATCCATCAAATCAATGACCACCTGTTTCATATCCAAAGCTTCATCCATCTTCTCTACAGAATGATGTTCCCCCGAAACATTCCCCCAATGCTCCAGCGCTGATTTCCTCATTTGAATAATAACGTCCAATTGCTGGAGTTGATCCGCTGCGTGTGCCCGAGACTGCAGCAGTACGTTGAGTGACCTACAGGCTTCCTCCCACTCACGGTACAGAACCTTATAAGTGATACAGGTGTATTCCAGTGGATGAGTGACCTTCGGGAGATCCGGAACAACCGAATCATAGAAGGTCCGACTGAGGTGGGGGGGAAAGGGCGAATGATGAGGTGTAGGACCATCATCCGCCGTCCTTTCTGCAGAGGATGGTGCAGGGGGATTAGATGAACCAGCTGTGCTGCACTGAAATGAAAGTGTGATGATGATGGACACGTTATATGGAGATCATATGTACCTGAGTATCATCCATGGGAATGCCCTCATAGTTTTTCACAATGTTTCTAATGCCTGAGACATCAATTACGAAACTAAATCACAGAAATAACCATTTACCATTTGTTGCCTCAAAGTAGCGCAATGACCACTTGGGTGGGATAGGCAATGGAGGCGGCAATACTAAAATTGAAAATCAGGATTAGTTTTTGGGCATTGGGTAATGAATGATACTTGCAGGAGGGATGAACGGATGACATTGTGTTTGAGAACAATGGTGGAGGAAGATCCGAATTCAGACATTGTGACAGCGTTACAAAGTGACACCGCAAATACCCGAATTTGGCAATGGTTGGATTTGCCGAACCATCAAAGTCCACTCATTCTTATCTCCCACCACCATCTCACCGTCATTTGTTCCTCGACAAATTGTCTTCAATGGGCGAACCCACAAGTTCCTACCTCGTTATCCCCCCTGCATGGCTTAAGGAGCCACTTCTGACGCATGAAGCTGCATCAACTATTGTTCCCTGAATTATCAAGGTGGTAGAGGCTCTTCGGGATTGGTACCACACCAAGTACCCCAATGCAGAGGAGGATGAGAGGACTAGTCAGGAGGCTTCCTTGCGAAAAATTATTGTATGTCCCATTAAAATTCTACAGATTGATCAGAATTAAAATGAGTGTTCAGGTCACGTATCTACAAGCCATATATGTCCTTCGATGCTTGGAGGACATTGATATGCCTGCAATCATGGAATGCGTGTGCATGGAGATTGTGGATACCAATGTGGGGCAGTTTGCGTGGGAGGTACTGGATGAGCCAGAGCCAGAGCAGGAGGATGAGATCGATGAGATCGATGCTCTTTTGATGAGCTGGGAGCCACCTCAGCCATCCAAGGATAAGGGAAAGGCCAAGGCGACTGTCGACATTGTCAAAGTGGAGCGAAATTCAGAGTCAGGGAAGATGAAGGGGGAGGGAAGTTCAGAGTCAGGAAAGATGAAGGGTCAAAGTCGCAGACAGAAACGAAAGGCAGAGGTTGCGGCTGAAGAAGAGGTGACAGTGAACACGAACATGCAGGGGAAGAAGGCGAGGATGCAAAGCGGAGGAAGTGGAGGAAGCACCACAGGACATGCTCCAATTCAGGACAACAAGGACGAGGAGTACGACTTCGAAGCAATGGGTGCCAAAGTCACTCCTGTGGTACCCCGCCGCAATATTCCCTGCGATCAATGTGTCAAGCAGGGAGAGCCATGCACAGCGGAGACAGGCATTCAAGGCCAGGCATGCGATGCCTGTCATGCAAAGAAGAGTGGCTGCAGCAATGTGAACACGGGCCGCTTCAAAGTCAACACCCTCACATCCGATCCCCCTCCCATGGAGGCAGCAGCCCCTTCCAACACTAGTCCCTACCACTTCTTATCATAAAACACTGGCAACTGCCAGCACAGCGATTTGGTCACTGCCTAGCTTTTTTATGAAATGAAATACATGGACAAGGCTTATGAAATGCATCTCATTTCTTCCCAAGGCTTTATATCATTGCAATTTCATTTCTATTTCTTTCCTCCCCAGGATTTCATTTCATTTTTTTCCCCCACTTTATTTCATTCCTGTCTAGCACTATTTTTCATTACAATATTTTGGTATTTCATTTCTGCCTAGCACTATGTTTCATTACAATATTTTGGTATTTCATTTCTGCCTAGCACTATTTTTCATTGCGATATTTTGGTATTTCATTTTTGCCTAGTACTATTTTTCATTATGATATTTTGGTATTTCATTTCTGCCTAGCACTATTTTTCATTGCGATATTTTGGTATTTCATTCCTCTCTAGCTCTGTTTTTCATTGCTTGCCTAGGGCAATATTTTTGTTATTTCATTCCTGCTTAGCATTATTTTTCATTGCTTGCCTAGGGCATATTTCATTCCTCCCTATGGCCATTTATCATTCCTATTCAGGGTGATATTTCATTTCTCTCTAGGGCTATTTTTTTATTGCTTGCCCAGGGTGATATTTTTGGTATTTCATTCCTGCCTAGGTGAAAAACAGGGTAGGGATGATGACACCTGGGAGGGTAGTCACATGACCAATTACCAAAAATGGTCAAAAAATGAAAGTTGTAGCTCTACACTGTAGCTTCCCAAATGTGTTCAAATTATACTCTGAAGTGCTCCCATTGTGGAGATATGAGGTAAAGGATCTTCAAAAGCGTCGCATTTTTTTTTTGTTTTTTGTGTTTTTCTCCATGAAAACAAAACCAAACAACATGATTTCAGTATATTTAGAAAGCTAAAAGAAAGGGCTACAATTATTGTATCATGGGAAAATTGACCAAAAAAGGAATGTGCATGCCCTAGAAAAGAAATTGACACTGACAGACTATAAGACTCTACCATAGACTACAAAGTTAGGGTTAAAAGCTTATCCAAGACTACAAAGTTTGTAGTGTCCACTTTTCATCATTACAAAATTTTTTAGTGTTCATTTTTTCCATAGAAAGGTTTGTAGTGGCTGCCTTTTGGCACTACAAAAGTTTGGTGTGCACTTTTCCCTTAGGAAAGTTTGTAGTCTCCACTTTTTTTGACTACAAAGTGTGCGCTTTTTCATTAGAAAAGTTTGTAGTATCCGCTTTTTGAGACTACAAAGGTTTGTAGTGTGCGCTTTTTCATTAGAAAAGTTTGTAGTGTCTGCTTTTTGAGACTACAAAAGTTTGTAGTTGACATGTAGTTTATGGTGTCCTTGGCTCTGTCTAGGTTATGGGGATGAGGTTGAAGGATTAACATGATCTTACTTACATATTGCCAGTGCTGCTGCATTAGTTTTTGACATCATGCACAAGTTGTCTTTCACATTAGGAAAGGCTACTCTATGCCTTCATATTGATAGCTACTGTCCTGTCCTATCTCATAA
>NW_001889903.1:312947-314480 GCF_000143565.1 Laccaria bicolor S238N-H82
AAAAAATTTTGTAATGATGAAAAGTGGACACTACAAACTTTGTAGTCTTGGATAAGCTTTTAACCCTAACTTTGTAGTCTATGGTAGAGTCTTATAGTCTGTCAGTGTCAATTTCTTTTCTAGGGCATGCACATTCCTTTTTTGGTCAATTTTCCCATGATACAATAATTGTAGCCCTTTCTTTTAGCTTTCTAAATATACTGAAATCATGTTGTTTGGTTTTGTTTTCATGGAGAAAAACACAAAAAACAAAAAAAAAATGCGACGCTTTTGAAGATCCTTTACCTCATATCTCCACAATGGGAGCACTTCAGAGTATAATTTGAACACATTTGGGAAGCTACAGTGTAGAGCTACAACTTTCATTTTTTGACCATTTTTGGTAATTGGTCATGTGACTACCCTCCCAGGTGTCATCATCCCTACCCTGTTTTTCACCTAGGCAGGAATGAAATACCAAAAATATCACCCTGGGCAAGCAATAAAAAAATAGCCCTAGAGAGAAATGAAATATCACCCTGAATAGGAATGATAAATGGCCATAGGGAGGAATGAAATATGCCCTAGGCAAGCAATGAAAAATAATGCTAAGCAGGAATGAAATAACAAAAATATTGCCCTAGGCAAGCAATGAAAAACAGTGCTAGGCAGGAATGAAATACCAAAATATCGCAATGAAAAATAGTGCTAGGCAGAAATGAAATATCAAAATATCGCAATGAAAAATAGTGCTAGGCAGGAATGAAATACAAAAATATCGCAATGAAAAATAATGCTAAGCAGGAATGAAATAACAAAAATATTGCCCTAGGCAAGCAATGAAAAACAGTGCTAGGCAGGAATGAAATACCAAAATATCGCAATGAAAAATAGTGCTAGGCAGAAATGAAATATCAAAATATCGCAATGAAAAATAGTGCTAGGCAGGAATGAAATACAAAAATATCGCAATGAAAAATGGTGCTAGGCAGAAATGAAATACCAAAATATCGCAATGAAAAATAGTGCCAGACAGGAATGAAATAAAGTGGGGGAAAAAAATGAAATGAAATCCTAGGAAGGAAAGAAATAGAAATGAAATTGCAATGATATAAAGCCTTGGGAAGAAATGAGATGCATTTCATAAGCCTTGCCCATGTATTTCATTTCATAAAAAGGCTAGGCAGTGACCAAATCGCTGTGCTGGCAGTTGCCAGTGTTTTATCATAAAAGTGGTAGGGACCACTCCTTCCAAAACCAAATCAGCAGGGGGAACTTCCAAACCCCAGGGTGCGGGAAAGGCAAAGGCAAAGGTGACCGAAGTTGCAGGAAAGGCAAAGGCAATCGAGGTTGGGGGAAGTTCAAAGGCGAAGGCAATAGAGGCTGGAGGAAGTTCAAAGGCGAAGGCAACAGCGCCTGTGGGAAGTTCCAAGCACCCCCCACAAGCAGCCTTTGTCCTGGTTCCTGACCGCCAAACCACCGTCTACGTAAATCCGAAGTTTTCTGGCCCAAACACCATCGAAGAAAAAGCAAAGGGTGAAACAGTGATATTCA
>NW_001889903.1:314636-315658 GCF_000143565.1 Laccaria bicolor S238N-H82
AAATACTTTTTGTATATAATTATGTCTATAGTTATCAATATAATATTTTTTATCTGAACTTCTAAGGTGGCCTAAGGTCTGACTTCATAAAATGTTGAGATAGAAAGTGGTTACTCCAGTAGGAATCCCATCTCTGAAACATTGCATTCACTTTGTTTAAGTTCAATTGGAGTCCAGTAGGAGCCCAGTAGGAGCCCAGTTGGAGTCCAGTAGGAGTCCAGTAGGGGTCCAGTAGGAGGGGAATGTGAAAATGCTTTTTTGGAAAGAATGTTGAAATCCAGTAGGAATCCAGTAGGAATCCTACTGGACTCTGGGAGTCTGGTAGGAATAGGTGGAGGAGTGATAAGTATTGTGGAGAACCAAGAGATGTATGTTGGCTGCCAAACAAGTTTATCTTCTCACTTTCTTCCTGTTCCAGGGCATTCTGGGCTTCATCGAGAGCTTCAAGTTTAGCATGTATGATTGTTGCAACTAAATGTGATTCATTAACTTGAAGAATCTTAAAAAGGCATCAGTAAGTTACTTTTATAAATCTTGTGAGTATCCTACCTAAGATTCAACATTTTTAAAGTTAGTGTGAAATTTGTAGGCAGATTTCAGTGCACCATGGGATTTCTTGCTTGGCTTTGTATTGTAATTTCTTGTCACTCCCTTGTTTTGAATGTCATCAAAAACAGAGGTCTTATCAGTGCCCCCCTAATTCCTGCAGGATTCCGGTCATTCCTGCGGATTCCGGTGGATTCCGGAGGAGTGAAATTTAGCAGGGAGGCCTGCTCTTTTCATCATTCTGGTGCTTCACCATTCCGGCGGAATTTCGGCATTCCGGAATTGTGACCGGAATGGTCCCCGGATTGGCAAAAACGGAATGCAACCAGAATCCGGTTTGTTTGGCGCAAGCCCATTGCCAAACAATTGTTTGTTTGGCAACGGCTTTCACGCTCATCCAAACACAACCCTCTCTCCTCCCACCACCACCGTCGTCGCTCCACGTAACCGCCTCCCTCACGTTGTGAGTGCCCGCC
>NW_001889903.1:318209-341891 GCF_000143565.1 Laccaria bicolor S238N-H82
TCTTCCCTCTTTAAGTATAAATGTCCTAAGGAATCCTAAGATTAAGTTGTCAGCAGAAGGCCTGAGTTAGATTCAGTCACATAATATCTCCTTACTTTGTCCAAGGTCTGATCAGAACTAATACTGAAAACTGATCAGCTTAAAAAGTACTGAGAGAAGTATGCAGAAGTGTGTATTGGTGTAAATGTATGTTGTATCTGTGATTTTACTTCTATTCCAGTCCCATTCCTGCGGATTCCAGTCCCATTCCTGCGGATTCCGCTCCCATTCCTGTGGATTCCTGTGGATTCCAGCAGATTCCGGTCCCATTCCTCTGGAATCCACCGGAATCCGCAGGAATGACCGGAATCCTGCAGGAATGGGAGGGGCACTGTAAAGTACTGCAAAAACATGCTGATGGCTATGAGCTTTGGGAAAGTTCCATGATTTTTCAGTATTCATTGCCATATATTCCTTGTAAAACTGTAAGGTTTGATATCCTATCAAAAGAGATTTTACTCACATGTAGCAATGTCTCGAAGACAAGTAGTTCAGCCCGACCTGCTGCAATGGTGGATTCAGTGTGCACTGTCAATGATACATACATGTCCAGCTCTAAATAACTCCGGATTAGTTTAAGGAGATGAAATCCTTCCTTTGAAACATTCTTGGAGAGAATGTTGTGGGCTGCAAAGACAATAATCTGATATATAATGACTACCTTCCATTTAATAAAAGAGGAGTGACACTACTCACCTTTGATATATCCTCATACTTTGATCCATCAGCAAATTCTGTTTTCATAATGCCACTAAAATGATTGAGGCCACTTCAAGAAGGGATTTCAGAAATCCTAAAGAAAAAGCCAAAAGTTATAGCAAAGTTGAAACTTGATGCATAGGATGTTAACATACTGAGTATCAAGCAATTTGGCAGACTCCTTTCCAAGCTCATTGATATGTCCTTTTACTTCTGGCAGCAAGTGGTCTGAGAAAAGACTGCCATGATAAGCATGAAGGCGATCAAATGAAAGAGCTCTATGTATATCTGAACCACGGAAGGTCCAGAAAACATTCTATTACAAAAAACTTCAGTGAAGAATCAGATTTTATAGAAAATTCTTGCCTCAACATCACAGAGGCCAAACTCTTTGAGAAGCTCATCTTTTGGACCAGATAAAAGCTTCTGTGCAGCTCTATATATTTCTTCCATCTTTTCTGCTCTCCTTTCTGGGTATATCTTTGATATATTGGCTTGCTCAGTAGCAGGAACAAGGCAAATTGGACATGGGAAGTTGCTTCCAATCCCTCAAATTGAGGAAAACATGCACCTGAAAGATACATGAGTCTATATGTCAAATAATATTAGAAGATCATACTGTTTGTCGGAGATTTATTTCTTTTGTCACAACCAGCCGAAATTGGGATGGCATTGAATTGGCATTCTAACCAGTGCTAACCGTTGAAAGTTCTCTATTTTTCCATTTTTTAGCCCAAAATTGGCTACAATCACACCGGAACTCCTGTTGCCACCTGTTGCAACCAGGTTGCCACCCTGGATGGGACCAAAATTGTAACCAAAAACTCTTTGGTTGCTCCTAGTTATAACGGCAATTTTGATAGGAACGTCCACAACAAGTTAGAACCGGTTGTGATGCCGAATTAGAAAACTCCGACATTCCTCATAGTCAGCAGATGCAATCAAGATGAACCAAAATATGTGTCGATCAATACTGTCTGCACAATTGGTAAATGTATAGCCTGTTTTGAGGTATTGTTGGATGGATTCCAGAATGTGGAAAAATGCCTTGTGCCAAACAACTCATTTGAAATTGACGCATCCTTTTTTCCCTGCTTCTCCAGAATCTTCATCTATCTGTAATTGTTGAGAGTTAGTTCTTGTAATTCAATGAACTAAACAGAGTATGAGCTTACCACTGGAAGCAATCCAAATACTCTTCCACCTGCAACACCTATTCCATTTCTGATTCCAACATCCAAGTTGGCTGGCCGACCAATCACTGGATAGCCCTTGACTGAACCAAAGGATGATAGGCGTGTCTTATCTGCATAAATAATCATGCAAAAAGGAAGTGCACCAGGTGGAAGGGTTGACTAAAGGCATTTTTTGTAGTCAGGTTATTGACAATAGTAATAACCAAAAGATCCTACTTGAATTCTCCACCAGGCATCAGCTGTCCATGGTTCATCTATAAAACGTTCAAATTTCGAGCCATCATACTTGTAGTGATGCTCAGCATGCCAATGAAACTGCGAAATAAGGCCAGGGTCGGCAAGCAGTTGCCGCGTCCACTCAAACAATGAATATGTCCAAACATCATGAGAGATTTCATCTCCTTTGTATGGGACAGAGATAGTGGTTTTTTTAAACTGCAAATCAGGGGGTTAGAAGTCGTAAGTAATTAAATAACATAATTTGAAAGAACAAAAATCCATACTCCTGAAGTGCGGGCCATCCGAGCATTCTCCCATACATTTTCTAAATCTGTACTGTTCTCAAGTGTGAATTCAGATGGCGTTTTGATGCATTGGTGAATAAGTGAGAGAAATTGGTTGGTCTGGGACTTGTTCATATGTGTATCCAGCATTACTTCCGCAATTTCAAAATCCAGGCATGACTGAAAGGGTTTCCATGGTTCCGAATCAACTGGGCTGTTGAGAGAAGTTTTGCTGGATGTCGTGTATTCCTCAAAATGGAATATCTGAGCAGGCTTTCCACTATTTGGATGAAACTCAACCTTGATATCATCCAGATGGAGGTCATGACATGTGTCATTCTCACCCATATTGTCAAAATCTGCGAAAGCAGCCATCTTAGAATTATTTCAATTTTATCATTATTGTAAGCATACCAATAAAATGAGAATTATCCTCCTCATCTGACTGTAGTGGTGCTTGACCTTGTTGTTGCATGGGGCTAACTGTGGGTAACACTGGAGTTAAAATCAGTGACTGCATTCTTTCACAGTCAAGTTTGTCTCATCACCTATATTTTGGGAGCCACTTGCAGTATTTATGACTGCCCCTGGAACAAATGAAGCTATTCCAATGAACAGATCAGTGAAAGGCTTCCAAAGAAATTCTGCTAAACCCACGCAACAGCCCTTGTTGTCGGACACGATCTTCAAATGCCTTATCTGCGGCATCAGTCTCACGCAGTTTCAATCGACATGAGCATTCATGGCTTGCGAGACCTCTGGAAGCAAATTCCTTGCTGCAATACTGACAAGGAACCTTGGCGGCATCAGTCCTCGTACTCACTTTGGCTTTGGGAGCCATATCGCACAGTTACGGAGGGTGGTAGTAGACGTGGAACCCACAATCTTATCACGCTGATCACTGCTGGAGTATCTATTTATATCAAGGCTCACCTCATCAGGTCAGTTAAGGGTTGTTACAGGATTGGTTCGTTCTGCCAAGCCCTGATGATGCCGGCGACCTACATTACAAGCCAGCTGCCTGATAAGGTGCCTGGGAAATTTCCGACAGAATGCTGCATTTGGATGCAGAATCAGTTGAGAACTTGGTTTATTACAAAGATGAGAAGCAGAAAGTTTCTATAGTAGAGGTGGATCCTTGGCTGGCCCAACAGAGCACTGCAGTTTATTCTGAGGAAAAGTCTCAGTTCCTCAGTGATGACTAAATTCTATCAACTTCACAATTTATTTCTAGTTGAGGCTTTCTATAGAGTCTGGAATTGAACCCAGGTTGGCCATGAAGGGAAATCCTGAAGAAGCACAATAACCTACTGTGCCATACTGCCTACACAAACACAGTTACCAATATATGTAATTTTTGAAAAACAGGGTCCTTGTCCCAGACATGACCCAGAACCTCAAACACTGCCATTGCCATTAAAATTCACACTAAAAGAGAACTCCACATGCATGTGGACATGTTGAGTTAAATGGCAATAAACAGGTAAATACAGCAGCAATACTATGCCCATGATACCTATAAATCTAAACTCATCAAGTTGGCAGAATCTGAACTCAAGTATAGTTTTGTATTTAATATTCCAGCATACCTACAGTGACTCACTATAAGTTTTGCACCACATAAAAAATACTATATCTTCCTCAAGTTCTGGGGACTAGTTACCATATAAATATGATAATATACAAATATTCTATATACATCTTTGACATGAATATGAGGTCTGGATCTCATGCCCAGCTTCATGTAGGAAAAAGTGAAAAAATGAGGTTTTGACAGCTCCACAAATATGTCATGTGAGAGTCTGAAAAAATATGAAGAATTAAGTACTACCCTACTCAAGTATCAGAACTTTGAATCATTTCAATTGGAGTAGCGGTTGTTTAGATATAGGTGTAAGAAAGGGGCTTGTTTTGGGTAGATCAAAAATGAGGTTTTGACAGTTTTACAAATACTTCATGTGAGAGTTGGAAAAAATATAGTACTAGCCTACTCAAGTATACAGAACCTTGAATCATTCCAATTGGAGTAGTGGTTGTGGAGATATAGGTGTAAGAAAGGGGCTTGTTTCATCATCTACCCCAAAACAAGCCCCTTTCTTACATCTATATCTAAACAACTGCTACTCCAATTGAAATGATTCAAAGTTCTGATACTTGAGTAGGGTAGTACTTAATTCTTCATATTTTTTCAGACTCTCACATGACATATTTGTGGAGCTGTCAAAACCTCATTTTTTCACCTTTTTCTACATGAAGCAGGGCATGAGATCCAGACCTCATATTCATGTCAAAGATGTATATAGAATATTTGTATATTATCATATTTATATGGTAACTAGTCCTCAGAACTTGAGGAAGATATAGTATTTTTTATGTGGTGCAAAACTTATAGTGAGTCACTGTAGATGTCAAACATTATAATACCAGGCAAGGATGAACACACCTTAAGGCTGTACATTGTTGTAAATTTTTAATTTGCCCATCTCATCTAAAGATTGAAATAAAATTATGAGCAAAACATGGCCAAGGCCCAAGTGATCAAAGCATGGCAGTTTAAAGAACAGGGTGCTCTATTACTAGGTTATCAACAAGACAGCTATATTAACAAACGAGACATCATGAGAAGATGCAGTGCACTCAATGACAGTGATGTCTCAATGCCAATAGCTTTATTTGCTAATCTTCCCTCCATATCATCCCCAGAGGCTGGTTCTCATTGATAAGTCCCAACTCCCCCAGTGCCAGTGGATTGATCCGTTGATACAACATTTTCTATTTAGACATACAAACCCATCTTCATGCTGCCAGTCAGTGTTGAAGAAGACCCCTCGTGACCTCATTTATTTATGTGTACGTCTTGTTTGCACCCCCTCGATCAATTCAGTAAAACTTCCACCGCTTACACTTACACCCAACTTACGTCCATTATTCCCGACCATCCTATAAGTACGAGGACTTTATTTTCCCTCCACCTCAGTCATTACCACATCCGTGTCTGACTGAGGTGAGTCTTTTCTTACTTACATTTAGATACTTAACACTAATGCTACTTGTACTTAGATCCTTGTACTTTAACAGGTAGCTAAGACAATATAGTCATCACCACATCCGTGTCTGACTGAGATCCTCGTATGTTAACAGGTTATGGGCCCCGTTGCGTTCTAACAAGAGGAACTACAGACACCTACCTGCTTTATTACATCACCTGTGACTCATAAAGCCTACTTCCCACACACAACCACAAAATGTTGTCTGCAAGTGCCAACCCCCCCATTTTCCCTGATGGGGAAAAATTTGATGGGACCAACTTCGCTGCATTTGAAACGCTCGTCATTATCGCAACCAGTATTCACGGCGTATTAGGCTACCTACAAGGAACCATCCATAATCCTGCTCCCTATCCGAATGCCATGACTTTAAATTACACCCCCACACTACCTAACGTCCCACTTCCAGACGACCCCACTCCATGGTATTCCAGTAACCCCTCCGGCACAGAGTGGGCCATGCACGACGCTTGGACACGTGCATTACTCCTATACAACACCAAAAATGCTGTCGGGCTCAGGCTTAAACTTGTTGGTACAGCTGCAGAAGCCTGGAAATCACTTACCACCCAATACAAAATATCCTCTGACCTCGCCGTGGTCACTGCACAATGCGACCTCCGAAATATCGTCTTTACCGACGGAAACGACTTTGCCACTCATATTTCCAACCTCCACACCAAATGGGCAACAGCCAATAATGCTGGAGCAAAAATCAACGACACCGATTTTTGTATGACCATTTTGTCGTCGCTTCCCGAGTCCTGGGATAGCATTGTTGGGACACTATACAAGGCAAAATCGTCCACGGACATCATCAGTTGCCTGATGATTCACTGGAACCATATCGACCGCTCCAAGTCAGTTACAAACCCATCCACCGTAGTCACAGCACTACAAACCGATGCCAAACGATCGAGAAATCAGTTACAATGTGCCAACACAAATTGTGGATGCAGGGGACATGTCATCGAAGACTGCTACTGGCGTGGAGGGGGAAAGGAGGGTCAATTCCCACTGGGTTTCGGAAGGCGTGGAGGCACAGGCAACACGACACCCACTAGGACCCCTTCTGTCACAGCTGCTCTCACAGATGCCTCTCCAACATCTGAGATCACCCTTGCACTCTTCTCAAATGTGGGGATCACAACTGCATTAGCGGCAGACATGGCGCCAGTCGAACAAATCATACCAACCTATGCCGATTCTGCCGCAAATCAGCACTGCTTCATAAATCGCTTGGATTTCTCCACTTACCATGCACTATCCCAACCCGATGAAGGACAGTCTGCAAATCAGGGAGGTCAGTTTCGAATCATCGGACGCGGTACAGTCACCAAGACTATTGTATCCGACTCACTGAAAACCACAATTACCTTCAAACACGCCGTCCACACTCCTGAACTCATCGCCAACCTTATTTCCATCAGCAAACTCGACGAAGCGAAGTGCTGGGCACTCTTCGGCGGTGGGGGCGTCATTTTCTACAACATTTATAATGGTCAGAAAAGGACGCTGATGGCGGGCACAGGAAACAATGGGATGTACTTACTGAAGGTTGAACCACCCACACACGCCCTCATTGCCCGCTCTCTCACAAAACCCAGCAATATTGAAGTGTGGCACCGACATTTCGGACACGCCGGTGTCTGCTCAATCACGGAAATGGCAAAGGGTCTCGTCGATGGCCTTGACATTGTGGGGAGTCTTGAACTCACTGGGAGATGTGAGGACTGCATATATGGAAAGCATACCATGCGCCCATATGACGAAGAGGTAAAACCCAAGAAGGAGGTCCTGGAGCGTGTCTACGCTGACCTATGGGGACCAGCTCATGTGCGCTCTGTCGGGGGAGCCGTCTACATGTTCGTTTTTAACAACGGGGGATCTTCTTACCATGTGGGATACTTCCTCACATCAAAATCCTCCGACACTACCCTCACTGCCTTTGCCGAATTCCATGTTAGGTCTGAGAGGGAGAGAGGGAAGAAATTGGTCTGGTTGAGGGTGGATATGGGGAGTGAATTTTATAACGACAAATGGAGGGAATACACGACACGTTTTGGCATCACTGTGGAGTTTAGCGTGCCCTATGCCCACGGTCAAAACAGAATGGCAGAACGTGGGATGAGAACAATCATGGAAGGCATACGTTGTCTCCTCGCTGAATCCACACTACCCCCTTCACTATGGGCTGACGCCGCCACCTTCACCATCTACATCCGAAATCTCATCCCCTCCTCACGTCACCCTGGCCTCATACCTGCAGAGATTTGGACAGGGAATCGCCAAGACGTATCACATTTGCGTCCATTCGGCTGTATTGCATATGCCAAGATACCAACAGAGATCGGTGTATCGAAACTTTCACCCCGATCAATAAAATATGCCCTGATCGGCTATTTTGGGCGCAGAACCTATAAGCTATGGGATCAGGCATCAGGGACCACGATCAAGAGCCGCGATGTCATCTTCAAGGAAGGCCATCGTCATCACACTATTTCCGATGATGACATGCCCCCACTCATCATGCTTGACGACGACAACAACCCCGTAACTCCTTTGGATGACACCAACACTCCTGGAGTTGTCGTCCCACCCAAACCTCTCGCACCACGACCATGTGCGACTGATCCTCCCATTCACCCTGTAGCCACCCCCTCAGACACAACCCCTTCCACCACTACATCTGCTCCTACGCTCGTGCTCATACCAACACCACCTAGATGATCCGCCCGCCTCGCCATCCTGGGGATGGGTGCGCCCACCGACACCACTGCCCTGCTGACCACCCTCCCAGACTCACAACTACCACATAGTTATTGGGAGGCTATGACGAGGCCTGACCTGTGGATGCTGGCTATGGAGACCGAGTGGAGTGTCTTGAAGGAGAGGGGTGTTTTCGAACTCATAGAGGCACCCCCAAACGCACATGTCATTGATTCAATGTGGGTTTATGCAAACAAGTATGACGCTGATGGAGATATCATTAGACGAAAGGCATGCCTAGTCGCAAAAGGGTACACTCAAATCCCTGGACTTGACTATGACCAGACTTACGCATCCGTCGTATGCCTAGAATCTTTCCAAATGGTTGCCACCATGGACCTCCACATCTGGCAGGTCAATATCGTCGCCACGTACTTATACAGCCACAACAAATTTACAACTGCCCGGGGGGAGGAAAACAAGGTTCTACGGGTCGTCAAAACCCTATATGGTATGATGCAAGGGGGATATGACTTCCAGGTTGAGATGTCGAGTGTGTATGAGTCAATGGGATATTAAAGTCACTGGCCAACCCATGTGTCCATTCCCATGTTATCAACAACGAATTCGCCATCACAAGCACATATACCGACGACATATTTGGTGCATCCTCGATGAAGGAAGGGGCAAAGAAGGTGAAGGAGGAGATTGAAGTGTGTTTTGAGATGAAGGATGTGGGGGAGCTTGGGTATATCCTGGGGATTCGTATTGACAAGGATGAACATACGGGTGTGATTTCCCTCTCTCAAGAGGCTTACCTCCGACGCATCTTAGAGCATTTCGGCATGCTAGAATGCAATGCAAAATCCACCCCACTCCCTTCTGGTATCGCCCTCTCTGAATCCGACTCACCAAAATCTGAGGACAATCATCAATACATGAAGGACAAACCCTATTGCGAAGCCCTCGGTTCTTGCATGTGGGCTCAGGTCGCCACCCACCCTGACATCTCTTTCGCTCTCAGTGTCCTATCACGCTTTCAGGCAAACCCCGGCCCAGCACATTGGAAAGCGATGTTGCACCTACTCGCTTACCTTAAGGGCACCCTCGACTACAAAATCACGTACCACAGAGGAGGTAGTCTTGACCCAATTGGTTTCGTCGATGCCGATTACGCCGGGGACACCAACACACGACAATCTACCTCAGGATATTTATTCACCATAGCCGGTGGACCTGTATCCTGGAGTTCAAAATGCCAAGCAACCATCACTTTATCGACCACTGAGGCAGAATACATGGTGCTCACGCGCACCGCCCAACAGGCACTTTGGATGTATTCATTTATGTCTGAAGTGGGCCTAAAGTGCGAATTCCCAGCAATCCTCCATGGGGACAATGCCACTTCGATTGCCCTCACTCTTAATATGAAGGGACATGCACGCGCAAAACACATCAACATCCAACACCACTATATTAGGGAATGTGTAGCAGAGGGGGAGATTGGTCTAGTCCAAATTCCGTTGGAAGAAAACCTCGCCGACATCTTCACTAAATCCCTTCCTCGTGTCACGCACCAAAAGTTCATTCGGGCACTCAAGCTGGACTTGTAGAGGTCCCTTGTCGTCTAGGGGAGTGTTGAAGAAGACCCCTTGTGACCTCATTTATTTACGTGTACGTCTTGTTTGCACCCCCTTGATCAATTCAGTAAAACTTCCACCGCTTACACTTACACCCAACTTACGTCTGTTATTCCCGACCGTCCTATAAGTACGAGGACTTTATTTTCCCTCCACCTCAGTCATCACCACATCCGTGTCTGACTGAGGTGAGTCTTTTCTTACTTACATTTAGATACTTAACACTAACACTACTTGTACTTAGATCCTCGTACATTAACAGTCAGGGAGAAGGAAAATTTGGATCCAGGCTTGAACTTTATTGTACAAATTGGTGGGGAGAATGTGAAATTGTAACAACAACAAAGAAACAAAACATATCAGTAGCCAAAGTGCACGTATGGAACCCATGTCAACAATGTGTTGTCACCCTCTCCAAGGGTCTCTCGAACCTTCCTTGTAGCATAATCCAGAGCATAAGCTGCCCTACTGCTATCCAATCCATCTGTCCCCATCTCCTTAAGCAAATATTGATAAAACCATTTTGCAAACTGTGGCCCATGAACATCAGAAATGTTCCACATTGTACTGACCACACTACGATATCCAACAGCAAGCATACCAGCAGCTAGGTGGACAACTTCATTGGATAATTTGAGGTCTCCTTGACTAGTTTGACATGCTGAAAGGAAAACCAAGTCTGGGTTTGGGATTTTCTGCTTCATGATCTCGATCAGCTCCAAACGGCCATCATGAAGACAAAGGCCAGACTCAAGAGGCTGATGAACATCTTGCACTCCATGACATGCAAAATGAGCCCAGCTATGAGACTTCATTTCTGCCTTCACCTTCTCTCTAGTTGCTTGGTGGTCTTCTAACAGTAGTACATTGACAGCAGTTCCCTTCATCAAGGCCTCAAGTGCATGTGTCTCTTTTCTTGTTGAAGGGATTGGTGGAAGACCCGGTGTGTTGGGTTGACTGATAAGGAGTAGATTGGTACATCTGGACAAGGTGGGCAATGTTGTGGATTTATCACTGATGGAACAGACAGTTGGTGTGTATGATGAAACCACAAAGTCAGAAACACATGATCCTGGCAGATATGCTGAACCATATATCCCAGCTGCATGGAGTGGAAGAAATGCAAGTGGACCAGTAGGGCACCACCATATACGCGAGCGATTCAAAGGATTCGGAAGGACCTTGAGTTGAGAGTGCAAAAAATCAGCATGTATTTATAAATATACAGTAGGTAACACCTCACAGGATATCCAAGTGCTGCAAGGATTGGCTGTACAATTTTGTGCCAAAGTTCTTTTAGAATAAATGACATAGGGGTTGGATTATTGCAAACAATGCGACCTGCACGTTCTTGATCTTCAACTTCCCGCTGGTAGCGGATGTTTGATTGAAGAGTTTTCTGTAATCTCTCTGCTTGCACAAGACTGAAATCTTTCAGTGGGATATGCAGGGGCTCCTCAATTGTAGCTATAAGAGCCAATGCATCACACCGGGTCCTGTTGATGTTGAATATAATAATGGGACCATCAGAGGGTAATGAAGAGAGAAGGTTGATGGCTTGAGGTGGGCAAAGAAAATTGTCAAAATTAGGAAGACTCCGGATCTCTTGAAGAAGTTGCCTATACTCAGCAGCAAGAAAGGTATGATTTCGGGTATCATCCTGAAGGCAAATGTCTTCTGTAAGTTTCCCATGTGAAGAAGGGGTGGAGAATATAGAACGTGTTCCATGGGACTCTAAAGCATTTGCAACCTCTGTGAAGCGATTGGCCAAGGAAGAATGTTTCATGTGAAGATTATCAATTGGAGTACGCAGCTGGTTGATCTGATTCCACACCAAGCAACGGCCTTGTTCAAGCCATTCAAGTGCAAGATCAGGCCTCTCTAAACGGAGAGCAGTGGCCACTGCAAGTCCCACAAAATTGGAATGGTCAAGGAGGTTAGCATGGCGGCGATGGATGGTTTGTTCTAATCCAGCAACCTCTGAAAGCAAGCTGATGGAGAGAGAAAAGTCAATCAGGCATTGAGAACGGTCATAGACTGAAGAGAGCATAGCTGCACGCTTGGAACAGGTCAGGTGAATTGATGGGGTACCATTGGCCTCAGCACCCCTACGATATGAAATAATGCTGGACTGGATATCAGGGTAATAATGGTTGTGTGCGAAGCGTCGGAAGTATGAAGTGCCAAGGTTATTGAGCCTACTTGGAAAATCAGCATGGCCAGAAGGAGTGGATTCAACTGCTTTCTTGTGGTAGGATATAGCAGATTCAATGTCCTTGAGGTCCCTAGTGTATTCAAAGCGACGCAAGTATGAGCTTCCAAGGTTATTGAACCTACTTGGAAGGTCAGCATGGCCAAAAGGAGTGTATTCCACTGCATTTTTGTGGTGGGATATGGCACATTCAATATCATTGAAATCCCAGGTGTGTTCGAAGCAACGCAAGTATGAAGTTCCAAGATTTTGAACCAACCTGAAAGGTCAACATGGCTAGGAGGAGTGGATTCACTGCTTTCTGGTGGTGGGATATGGCAGAATCAATATCCTTGAGATCCCTGGTGCATTCAAAGCGACACAAGTATGAATTTCCAAGGTTGTTGAAAAAGCTGGAAGGTTAGCATGGCCAGGAGGAGTGGATTCAAGTGCTTTTTGTTGGTGGGATATGGCAGAATCAATATCCTTGAGATCCCCAGTGCGTTCAAAGCGATAGAAGTATGAATTTCCAAGGTTATTGAACATAGCTGGAAGGTTAGCATGGCCAGGAGGAGTGGATTCAAGTGCTTTGTGGTGGTGGGATATGGCAGAATCAATATCCTTAAGGTCCCCAGTGCGTTCAAAGCGACAGAAGTATGAATTTCCAAGTTGTTGAACCTACTTGGAAGGTCAGCATGACCAGAAGGAGTGAATTCAACTGCTTTCTGGTGGTGGGATATAGCAGATTCAACATCCTTGAGGTTCCCAGTGCGTTCAAAGCGACATGAGTATGAATTTCCAAGATTGCTGAACATAGCTGGAAGGTTGGCATGAACGTGAGGAGTGGGTTCAACTGCTTTCTGGTAGTGGGCTATGGCAGATTCAATATCCTTGAGGTCCCCAGTCGTTTGAAGCGACTAGAAGTATGAATTTCCAAGATCGTTGAACATAGCTGCAAGGTTAACATGGCCAGAAGGAATGGATTCAGTGCTTTTTGTTGATGGGATATGGCAGAATCAATGTCTTTGAGGTCCCCAGTGCGTTCAAAGCGAGAGAAGTATGAATTTCCAAAGTTGTTGAACCTACTTGGAAGGTCAGCATGACCAGAAGGAGTGGATTCAACTGCTTTCTGGTGGTGGGAGATAGCAGATTCAACATCCTTGAGGTTCCCAGTGCATTCAAAGCGACTTGAGTATGAATTTCCAAGGTTGCTGAACATAGCTGGAAGGTTGGCATGAACGTGAGGAGTGGGCTCAACTGCTTTCTGGTAGTGGGCTATGGCAGATTCAATATCCCTGAAGTCCCCAGTGTTTGAAGCGACAGAAGTATGAATTTCCAAGATCGTTGAACATAGCTGCAAGGTCAACATGGCCAGAAGGAATGGATTTAACTGCTTTATGGTGGTGGGATATGGCAGAATCAATATCCTTGAGGTCCCCAGTGCGTTCAAAGCGACAGAAATAAGAATTTCCAAGGTTGTTGGACCGACTTGGAAGGTAAGCATGGCCAGGAGGAGTGGATTCAACTGCTTTCTGGTGGTGGAATATGGCATGGTCGATATCCTGGACGTTTGTTGTACATTCAAAACGACGGGCATACAAATTTCCAAGGAGGAAGGACACAGTGGCCCTTCCAATGATGTTGACACGCGGCATACCCAACATAACTGCACTTTCCAGACGTGCAATTGCTGCAGTAATGTCTCTGACGATTTCACGGATGAATTCACGCGATTCCTCGGTAGTAGTAACGTCTGGTGCCAATTGGCTTGACGCACAGGCATCGGGAATCAACACATTGCCATGGAGTGGTGTTCCCGATGTTGTGACTGTGTTGTCTGTCGATTGAACCACACTTGGAGTGTCTCCAAGGCATGGGACTACTATGCTCTGAGGTGTAGGTTGGTGTACTAGGTTGGATTGAGTCATATTTTCTGGATGTCCTTCATGCTTTGGGCTAGTAGTTGCATCTTTAATTTGGTTTTTGTCGTCGGTGGTTACCATTGGGACCTCGAGGGGTCGTTCAGAAATCGAAGTAGTCCGTCCCCGCTTCTCGGAAGATGGAAAATCCACTGAAAATGACCATGATTCAAGGTCGAGTCCTCAATCGAAACATTGGAATGGCAGAACGTACCCGACAGCCTGTTTGGCTTAGTGGTAGTTGTGCCCGAGGTATCCAGAACCGGACTGGAAATCTGTACCGCGTTTCCGGTCGGAAGTTGGAGTGGTGGATCTCCTTGACCGTAGGTGATGGCCTGGGCGTCTGCGATCTCAACATCGTCAGTATATTTGAATCTAGCCATTGCCGATATTAGAGAAATGGATAATTGGCAAAGCACGTTTGGAAGACAGTTAGAGTGAGCGTGAAAGAGAAGCCCGAAGTTTAACAATTTCGAGTTTACATCATGGCAGTAAATGTAGTAAACACTGCCTCGACACTGCTTGCCTCGTCTTGGCGGCGCACTTTCATAAATGTACAGGAAGACACAAGGATAAAACATGACGACACCACCATCACGGCCATATTGTTGGGAGGGTATAAGTAAAGCAAGTAAGAGGTACATAGTGTATCAGTCATTCCAGATCCATACCCATTAGTCTATCTCCTTCTTTCCTTCCTTCCCTAATCCTATCCACCCGCTTCAAAAAAAGAAACCCTTCTCCCACACCAACCTATGTCCTCCCCCCCTTCTCCCCATCAAAAAACGCAACCAACTGCCCAATTGGAACCTTGCCCACCGGTCCCCGTGGTAGGAGTCTGTGGAGCCTGGGGAGGGAGGAGGCTAGCATACCCGTACGCGCTCTGTGCCCTGATCCTTCTCGCCGATGATGGTGATGGTGAGGTAGTGGCCGTGGACTTGTAATCACCACCCCCAGGTCCACCAGGTGATATCAAGTTGTTTAAAGTAGAAGACACAGCATCCCATGGGTGTTCCTGAGCTTGCTACCAGAGGACTTTCCGATCGTCTCTTCGCTCCCCCACAGGAGAGGAGGAAAAAGACCCCCCAATGACACAAGAGAATGACCGCGGTGTGCCTACCCTTTTCAAAGCAGCAGGTGGATCCGTATGGGTATTAGTGTTCATATTCGCACTGGTATTGGCGGTGGCATAGAATGAAGAAGCGGCATTCGAAGAAAACTCTTCTTCATCAGGCGGCGCAGTGATCGGTCCTCCAAGCGCAACAGTGTACCGTTGTCTCGCGCCAGCTGTCGTTGTGGGGCTCACACTCGTTTGTCTTTTACCGGTAGCCAATTTCGGGGGTGGTAATCCTCGTCCTTTACTAAAAGTTGCTGGTGCTGCGGGTCTTGGGCTGGCCGTTCAATTGAGAGAGGCAGAAGAACCAGAGACAGCCTTGGGCTGAGCAGGCGGGGACAGCGGCCTACCCCCACCCAAAAAAGACAGTGAGAAAAGGGAGGTAGTGGAATACGAAGCACCCGCCAGTGCCCAGTCCTGCCAATGCATGGAGAGGTAGCCCCGGGATGGTCGTAGACAAAGACCTCATAGCCGAACTAATCGACGAAGGCAGAGAATTGTTAGGAGAGAACGTATCAGGTGGAGAAGCGTAATCTCCTGCAGGGTAAAGTAACCTCGTGCCCGACTCTCTCCTCTTCGACGTCATCGGCGGACTTGTTGATTCTCTCAGTGGTACTTGATAACCTGAGATGGTGGGTGGGTGTGCTGGGTTCTGACGGTGATCCTGTCAAGTGTGTTACAATGGAAGAAGACGTCGGATGCGAGTGCGTGGCGACCTTGTCGACCAACCACTGCTCAACATCATTTATCTGATCTTCCGAAGCCCTAACGTGCCCACGGTCCATTTCGAAGCGTTTGGCTATCATGAGAGTGTGCCTGGTACGTCTAGCGTTCCTTGGGATGTAAACCGTGCATACAAGGGTGAAGCCTCCCGAGAAGGGGAAGAAGACAAGGTATCGGTTGTACGCATGGGAGAAGGCGTCAAGTTGGGCGGCATATTTGAGAGAGTAGGGGAGGATGGGGAGGAAGGTACAGGACACGTCGGATGGGTGTTGTTGGGATGATGAGATTCACGAACGCTGGATCAGTGAATTTGCCTTTGGCGTTCTTCTTGTTATCCTCATCCCTCGCCTTTGCGTCCAATATAACATGCTGAGCAGGCGTCGGAGGGTCTTTCGTCGGCGTAAACCTACTCTTCCCAGCAAACCACCAACTAGCAGCACCATCCGACTCTTTCTGCGAATTCGAAGGGGAGGGTGAATTGAGCATAGTCGGAGATCTGGATGGAGGTGGAAGGAGCGAATTTGTGTTGTCCATTATACCCAGCACGCGGTCTTCAACGAGTCTCCTCTGCTCAGCCTCCCGCGTTCTGCATCTCTACGAATACGGTCGTGTTCCCTCTCTGCTTCAGCCTCCAGCTTTGCGTCTCTTAGCATAGGTGATCGCGGTGCAATGCCCCCCCACAAATGTGACCATCCCTTGAACGGAGCTGGCTGCGAGATGAAAGAGACGGATGAGGCGGGTGATGGGGAATGTTGTTGCGACATCCCTTAATCGTCCTCCTGGTCGTCGTCGTCGCCTGAGCCGTTGTCGGAGATGGAGTCTGGATCAATGCCTGTTGAACTGTTTGGAAAGAACGCGTTTCGGAGTGTGAAGGGTGGACGGGATGATGGTGATCTTCCTCTAGGAGGCTGAGAGAAGGATCGTTGATCAGTGGGATTACAACTTTTTTTAGAGCTGAGAACTTACAATCCTAAAAGAACCAGCAGGCAAGGTCATCTTTCGTTGCTGTCGTCCATTCAAGCTCGGCGGTGCTGGCGCTCAAACCCCCAAGCCATATCCACGTCGCTGTAGACACTCCTGCTGCTAGTTTGCTAAATATGTCTGTGCGTATACTTTCATCAGCCACCATAAAAACTTCTGATAAGAGGAAGACATACGAGGGAACCGTTCAAGAAGCTCGCGATAAGGCCAAAAACGGTTTGGAGGCAGGCAGTGAGGAGTGCCAGACCTGAAAGTAGTACGAATGGTCAGTTTGACTAAAGAAACGCGGAAATGTGGAAATGAAGGAGACGCACCGTAAAACGCCGTCATCTGACAGTGGCTTTGGATTCAGATAGTAGTGGTGTGGTATGTACTACATATAGTGGTGTTGAAGTCCATTTTGAAATTAGCCGGCGGGCCGGACCACAACCGTATTTATAAATTATACGGTCACAACTCCAACACCGTCACATATACGTTCTTCAATACCTTCCCCTTCTAAAAGTTGGTAAATCGTCAGATGCATGCAATTATATCCCGAAGAAGTACATCGGACTCGAATTCCTTGCCATCCCACACAAACGAAGTTACCCCAATCGATACCCTACCGCCGGAACTGTTAGGATACATTTTTGAAACGACGCAAACCATGTTGCTTCCTTCTGAAGATGACTTTCGTTGCTTTCCGTTCATACCTGCACAAGTATCGCAGTATTGGCGGCTAACCGTGTTGGCAACACCTGCCTTGTGGTCAAACGTGGATATTTCACCGCCTTGGAACTTGTCCGCCATACAAACTTACATCGATAGATCCAAGGAATCTTTGATTGATTTACACCTTCTCTACGACTTCATTAGTCCTGATGAACATCCCTCCACCGACTCTGCACATTCACTTGCCCATATCCTCCAACCTCACTACCGTCGGTGCCGTACCATTGAGGTGTCTGGGGATACCCAAATCATCCCTGCTATATTAGTGGTGTTGGAGTCAATGCAGCACAGCACGTATCCCCACCTTCAACGCTTTTTGGTAGAGGGGACAGAAATGGCCGATGCTGACCATGATGTGTTTACACTGAGAGACGCTCCGATGCTCACGGATGTGCGTTTGCGGGGTACGGGGTTGCACTACTTCCGCCTTCCGCTTACCAACGTCACAGAGCTTCATCTGGCGCCGGTGGAGAATGCGCTGAATTATGCAATCTTTTTCGAGATGATACAATCGTGTTCCGCATCGTTGGTCACGCTGGTTATCTACGATGGTCTCTTCGCCTGGTGGCGCGAAGCTGATATGGTATCGCGCGTGTCCAATATGCCTTCTCTACGCCATATTCACATCTACGGAAATATGCTTGCAGTCTCTGAGCTTCTGCTCACGATCTCGGCTCCGGATCTGGAAGAAATCGCCATTGCCCCATTCGTCGGGGATGATCTCGTCCCGCTGGAAGAAGACATCCAGCGCAAGAAATCTCCCCGCTTTCCCAAGCTGAAATCACTCACACTAACGCTCATTCCGGCCTCAGACGTGATAGAATCAACCCTCGATCGAGCTGAATTTTGCTTTCCTGGGATTCAAACCCTCGTTCTTCCCAATCCTTACTGGCGGGATGTGTTACGTGGTCTGACCTCCAGAGGGGGTATCCATTCCATGGTACCTTGCTGGCCTCAGCTGGATAGCGTCGCACTTCGGGCCCTTGACGACGACTTCGACGTGCTTCATCAATTTATTTTAGACCGCCAGGAAGCTGGAGCACCCATCCGGACGTTGTATTTGGACGCAGAATCGGTTAAGAAATTGGATCATTACGAAGATATGAGGCAGAAGGTTTCTATAGTAGAGGCGGATCCTTGGCTGGTCCAACAGAGCGCTGCGTTTTATTCTGAGGAGAAGTCTCGGTTTCTTGGTGATGACTAGTTTCCTTCAGCTTTTATTTCGAGTCGAGGCACGCGTACGATCGGGATAGATTATACAGTGACTTTGAACCAATGATACCTTTTTTTTCTGGCATTGAAGCCCATTGAAATTGCATAGCAGTAGCCGGCGGGCCGGACCACAACCGTACTTATAGAGTCACGACTCCTTCAAATAGATCTTTTTTTTTTTTTTTTTTTGGATTCTCTAGATTTACGTGCAACAAGTAGTCTAGTACTAAGACGCACGGGAAGAGTAAGGCTTCCCTTCGGTGTAACTGAGCCGTGGATCTTCACTTATGTGAATATTACTGTCCTTTGTGTAGCCATAAGGTATAGGATATGTGAAAGGTTGGAGGTATAAGGGCCGTGAATCCGGAATTGGTCTGGTGCGTCAGTGACGCTGAGGTAAAGGCGAGCGCTCCTGCGCACGCGGGGGTTTGTTCGCGGGTATGGTGGCATGGCTGGGCTATGTCTCTCCCATGTCAGACTCATCATCCTCTGAGTCTATATCAGGTGGTTCTGGCTCTTCGAAGAAGGAGGGGGGTCCCTTGGGCGTGTATTTTTCCCCGGTGAACGTGAAGGCGCCTGATTCCCGAATGAAAGTAGCTAACGCTGCAATCCCCTTGGGGGTTCCCAGAAGTTCTGGTAGTGCGAGTTCACGGTTCTGGGCACGTAGTATAGCCCGTTGGTCTTCGTATCGGGTGCACTCCCTGATGATGTGTTCCCGGGTCTGAGGGTCTTCCCCACACTCGCAGTTCGTGGACTTCTCTGGGAAGAATTGCTTACGAAATTCCCCGGTGTATGCGTGGCCAGTGCGGCACTGGACTAGTCGTCCAAAGACCTCACGTTGGTCTTTGAGCTCGATGAAGTGTTTTGTGGGGTTTAGGGACGGGGGAATCCTGTTGGCGATAGCAAATCTCCCCTTGTGGGGTGATTTCTGCCAGCTGCGAGCCCAGGCTGTTTGTGTGGATGCTTTGGCCCGGCGTAGGGCAAATGCCCTCGAGGTGCTTATTGGTGCGTTCCACGCGAGTTGCGTTGCTTCTTTAGCGAGCTCGTCCGCTCTGTCGTTGCCCGCTATTTTGCAGTGGCTTGGGCACCATGCAATTGTGATTGTATGTGTGGGGTCGTCGTCGAGGAACTGGGCCATCCTCCGGTGGAACCTAGCTGCGTAGAGTTGGCCTGGTTGTGGTTTTGGGTCAAATATTGCCTCAGCAGCTGCTGCGTTGTCAACAAAGAAGTGAATGTTCTTGACTTCTGGATGGTTCGTGATGAATTTGGCCGCCCTGCTTGCTCCCATCTTCAGCCCAGCCATTTCCGCGTCATAAACCTCAGCTCTGCCTCCCATTCCCATCTTCTCTGTGAAAACCTCCTCCCCTCCATGAAATCCAACTGCTGCCGCCCCCACCTGGGGAAAGCCCCTCTTCTTCACCATGGATCCATCCGAGTATATAATTAGGTTTTCTTTCTTTCTTGATAATTCTTTGTACTTTTCTTTATGGCTGTCTATTAAACGTTGTTTTTCTTCTTTGTCTTTGGTTTCTGGTTTGCAAGTGTCTATGGTAATGCGGCCGCCGAAGCTGGAGGTTGTGCGGCGCCATGGGGCTACTAAGTAGGGGTTAATTCGTTCGTGCGCGAAACAGGTTTGCTTAGCGATGTCGAGTAGGGTTGTTGTCCTGGCCCGGTCAGTGGCTGAGTTGTTGTTGAGCCTCGGTTGTAGGGGTGGTGGTGTGGTTCTATCTCCGGCTTTCCTCCACGGCTGTGGGAGTCTTTGGATGACTGGGCTCGATGGGCTAAGTTTGTTGAATCGAATGGCACATCGTTTAACGTGTAGGCTGACTTGGTGTTTTATTGGTGGGATCGACGCCTCTATTTCAAGTGCCTCAATGGGGGTGGTCCTAAATGCTGCGCATATTAGCCTGAGCGCGCGTCTTTGTACCTTTTCCAGAGGTTTTATTTGGTACTGGTGTCCTGTCCACCATACTGGACATGCATAGAGTATCTTTGGAGATACGCAGGCTAGGTAAAGGTGCTGTAAGTGGGTTTGGCTTAGGCCATGTACAGTGTTGGCCAGCATTGTGAGGCCGCTCACTGCATTGTCGCCACGGGCTGCGAGGATTGTTGTGTGTTTTTGGAATCGGAGTTTTCGGTCGAAGTATACCCCCAGCCATCTCACCGTTGCTTCTGGCTTGACCACCCGGCGGGTTCCATCTTTGTCGTCAAATGTAATTGATGGGCTTCCATCTTTTTTCCTCTTGGTGTAATGCATGAGCTCTCTTTTTCCGTAGTCTGGGGACAGACCTGCACTCCTCAGCCACGTTTCTGCCCTTTCATGTGCCTCTTTCAACCTCTCCACATTTGTCTCCAGTGACTTCGATGACACATATAGTTTCCCATCATCCACGTACATGATGAGGTGTACGCTTGTCGCCTTGTCTGGGTTTGGGTCGGCTTGGACTGTTGTTCCGCGCTGGAACTCTTCTAGCAGCTCTGCCGTGTAGAAGGCGGCTAGAATAGGCGATATTGGGGATCCCTGGGGGATTCCGTTTTCCACGTGTCCCATTTCTCCCCTTTTTCCGTCTATGCATATTGCGGCCTCTCGGTCTGACAGGAAGCTTGCGACCCATTGAACATAGGCTAGTGGAATGCGCTTGCGGCGTAGTTCGACCAGTAGTCGGTTGTGGTTGACAAAGTCGAAGTATCCCTTGATGTCGAATGTGAGAGCCGATGTGACCAGCTTGTGGTTCCATGCACACTGGACGTCGTTGGTAAATGTGAGTAGGGCGTCAGTGGTAGAACTGTTGGAGCGGCCCCCGAACTGGTTGGCTGGCACTAAGTCGTGCTTCCCTGCTAGGAATGTTAGTCTTCTAGCCACGATTTTCTCCAATATCTTGCCGAGGCACTCAAGCAAGGTTATGAGGCGGTATGCTCTGGGATTGGAGTAGTCAGGCTTGCCTGGTTTCCTGAGGGCGACCGCTATGGCCCTTCTCCATGCTTTGGGATGGTATCCTGCCTCGAGGCACTTCTGCATGAGTGGCAATATGTATTGTCTACCGGTTTCGCTTCTCCAGGCCCATTTGACTGTCAGGTAGTTTGTTTGAGAGTAACCCGGCGCCGAAGAGGCGCTGGTACCGTTGATTGCTTCATTGACTTTGTCATAGGTTATCTTTTCAAATGGTAGGTCGTCCTCTTGTGGGTGATGTAGGTCTGGGTTGTATTCCGCCTCAAGGTGAGGTGGCGCCTGGTAGAGCTCCGACCTCAGCGCATCGCACTTTTCTTGGTGGGATACTGCCTTCGGTACTCCCACACCCCTTGATATTGGGGGGGAAGGGTAGTTGCGTGTTCCCTTGGACCAGTTTTGAAAGCCCCAGATGTCGTCCGTTGTTGCCTGCTGAAGTTTCTCGTTTACCCACTCGTGTTTCTTTATCCTGCATAGTCTTTTGAAGTAGTTTCGGGCCTTCCTAATCCGGGTCCTTATGTCGCCGTTGAAGGTGTTGACTGTGTCGTGGTGGAGTTTCTGTTCTTTGCGCGCTTCGCTTACGCGTTTGGCTGCATCTGCCAAGTCTTGATCCCACCATGGTTTTGCATTGGTGCATGGTTTGCGGATCTTCGCCGTGGCCGCTGTTGCTGCTTGCATGGCTTCTGTTAGTGTGTCTGCACATTCATCTAAGGTGGCTGTCTGGAGCCGTTCTGCCGTCAGGAGGGGCTGTAGCAGTTCGCGTGACTTTTCAATGGCCGATTCCAATTCCTTGATCCAGTCTGCTGGCTTCACCTCTTTCAAGCAGTACTTGATGTCTAGTGGGTTGTCGATTTCGGTTATGCCGTGTGCAATGGTGAACTTGACTCCTAGATGATCGGCGTCGTGAGCAATGTTTGGTTCTATGGCCCACTCTTGTACTGTGCCCGCACGCACTGCTTGGCCGTTTATGAAGGTTAGGTCGATGACTGACGCCCTTTCTCTGGCGTTTCTCGGCGGATGTGTTATCTCACCCTTCTTGTTCATGATCGTGAACCCCTCCTCTGTTAGCCACTCTACAATGTCCCCGGCTGTCCTTGCATCCTCGCTGCTTACAGGTCCACTTGCCCAGAGATCGTGGTGTAGATTGTAGTCGCTGGTGATGATGACAGGGGGGTCCCGGGGTATGTTGGCATGGCGTATTCGGTTGAGGGCGCTCTGTTGTAATAGCCTTGGGTCGTTGTAAACATTGATCAGGGTTGTCAGTGGTTGATTTTGTTGTGCAATGTCCAGGACCTGAACGTCCCTGTCTTCTAATATGTCCATACGGAGGGTGACCGTGAAGTCCGGCCTGTCTCGAAAATATGTTAGCGTGCGTGGCCTCTTGGGCTGGTTAGTGTTAGTAGTGATTGGTGCGATGGGGTTCCAGCCCTGAAGTGCTACTGGGCCCTGTACTTCTTTTCCGTCTTCGGTGCCAATGAATCCCCAAGCCGGTTCTTGAAGTATGATGATGTCGAAGTCGTTTACGTGCTGGTTTAGTAGCTGGATAACTGTGTCTTTTTTCTTTTGTGCGTTTAGTTGGGCTACGCGGATCGGTCGGGTGTACACTTTCTCTTGGGTTGTGTCGTTCATTGGGATGTGACTTCTTCAATGAGGGCAGTGGGGTTGGGGTCTTCGAAGATACTGAACTGATTCTGACACGCCAGCTGTTCTGGCGGAGCTCCCTGGGGGGTTAGCACAGTGTTTTTAGTAGCTCTGGGTTTGCGTGGCTTTTTACCAGTAACAACCTTCCAGGGGTTGTCTAGTGATGTGCCAGGCCCGGCCCAAAGCCGTAAGCCAGCCAGGGCCAGCCTTCCCAAAGCCGGGCCTTCTTGGGCCGTTGTCAAAGCCCAGGAAAGCCCAAGGCTCAGGCTCATAATACATGAAGCCTTGAGCCGTGGCCTGAGCCATGGCCTCAAAGGTTGGCAGGACCTTGCTTTGGAGAGGTAAAATTGATGTGATTAAGTTGTTGAGAATTGTTGAGAAGGAGTGGCCCCTAGCATTTCAGGGTT
>NW_001889903.1:341941-343561 GCF_000143565.1 Laccaria bicolor S238N-H82
CATACCCGCGCAAGTATCGCAGTATTGGCGGCAAACCGTGCTGGCAACGCCTGCCTTGTGGTCAAACGTGGATATTTCACCTCCTTGGAACTTGTCCGCCATACAAACTTACATCGATAAATCCAAGGAATCTTTGATTGATCTACGCCTTTTCTACGACTTCAGTAGTCCTGATGAATATCCCTCCACTGACTCCGCACATTCACTCGCCCATATCATCCAACTTCACTACCGTCGGTGCCGTACCATTGAGGTGTCTGGGGTTACCCAAACCACCTCCGCTATATTAGTGGTGTTGGAGTCAATGCAGCACAGCACGTACCCCCACCTTCGACGCTTCTTAGTAGAGGGGAGAGAAATGGCCGAGGCTGATCATGATGTGTTGGCATTGAGAGACACTCCGATGCTCACCGACGTGCGTTTGCGGGGTATGGGGTTGCACTACTTCCGCGTTCCGCTTACCAACGTCACTGAGCTTCATCTGGCACCGGTGGGGTTCCCGCTGTCTTACGCGGCTTTTTGCACGATAATACAATCGTGTTCCGCATCGCTGATCACACTGGTCGTCTATGATGCTCTCGTCTTCAACCTCGCGCCATCGCACGTGTACGATATGCCTTTCCTACGCCGCATTCACATCTACGGAACGATGATTCCAATCTCAGAGCTTCTGCTCTCCATCTCAGCTCCGGATCTGGAAGAAATCTCCATTGCGCCATACACCAGGGGTGATCTCGTCCTGCTGGAAGAAGACATCATGCACAAGAGATCTCCCCGCTTTCCAAAGCTGAAATCACTCACGCTAACGCTTCGCTCGACCTTCACAGAGATGATTGAATCAGTGTTTGATCGAGCGGAATTTTGTTTTCCTGGAATCAATACGCTCGTTCTTCCTAGTTTTGACTGGTCGCTTATGTTACAATGCCTGACCAATTCCGTAGTACCTCGGTGGCCTCAGCTGGATGGCGTTGCACTTCGGGCCCTTGACGACGACTTCGACGTGCTTCATCAATTTATTTTGGACCGCCAGGACGCTGGAGCACCCATCCGGACGTTGTACCTGGACGCAGAATCGGTCAAGAAATTTTTGGTTCATTACGAAGATATGAGGCAGAAGGTTTCTATAGTAGTAGAGGCGGATCCTTGGCTGACCCAACAGAGCGCTGCGTTTTATTCTGAGCAAGAGTCTCGGTTCCTTGGTGATGACTAGATTCTTTCAGGTTTATTTCGAGCCGAGGCACGCGTACGATCGGGATAGATTATACAGTGACTTTGAACCAATGATACCTTTTTTTTCTGGCATTGAAGCCCATTGAAATTGCATAGCAGTAGCCGGCGGGCCGGACCACAACCGTACTTATAATAGAGTCACGACTCCTTCAAATAGATCTTTCTATCTGCGCCCAACACCGTCACATAAACCTTCTTCGATACCTGCCCCTTCTCAAAGTCGTTACATTATCAGATGCATGCAATATCTCGAAGAAGTACATTGGACTCGAAATCCTCACCATCCCACTCAAACGAAGTTTTCCCAATCGATACATCAGGAAATCGCATTCCATGTGGTGGGTGTGGCACCATGCTTACCACGCCGGCCACGACGCCAGAAGTGCGTGT
>NW_001889903.1:343611-395068 GCF_000143565.1 Laccaria bicolor S238N-H82
AGCCGTGCAAAGCCGGGCCATAGCCGTGGCTTTCAGGCCAAGCCGGGCCTGCACATCACTAGGGTTGTCTGACTTTAGTGCCTTTCGTTCATTGGCACAGGCTGTTCCATACTTCTCGAGCCGAATGGGGCACCTTCTGGCATCTGCTGGGTGGTCCTTTTCCGTTATGTGAGTTTCCGTGGAGCAGTTTGCGCAGTGGAGGTTGTGTGGGCATTGGCCTCTGTCTATGCTCATACCGTCACTTTCTTCGAGCGCTTTGCACTTGCGGCAATCTGGTTCCGCAGGGTGGTCTTCTTCCTTGTGATTGTCCGCGCAAAGCCTGCACCTAGTCGGATTTGGGCAATTTTCCGCCTTGTGGTCCCATCCCCAGCAGTTCTTACACTGTTTGACAGGGGGTCTATCTTGGTATGCCCTTAGTGGGCAGTGTCGTGCGAAGGCCGCCAGTGTCTTTCCTTGCAGAATTCCCCTGGCCACCTCTTCATCGTCCACCGCGAAAACGAGTGACGACCTAAGTGTGTTGTCCAGCTCTTCCTGTGTTCGCATCCATCGTGGGGGGGCAACGATGTTGTCTATCGCCTGTGCGTAGATGACGTTGCAAGCCAAGAGTTCTTCGTGTACTGTTTCAGCGGAGATGACGGATCTGGGCCCGAAGCGTGTCATGGTGTGTGTGCTGACCCCATCAATTTGGATCTTGAACCACCGCTTGTCCTCTCTGGCGCTCGTTTCGTATCCCTGGTTAATTAGTGGAATGAATAATTCTGCATACTGTAGAAGGTCTGCTGCAAGTTGGTCTGCGCGTGTTGAGACGATAAGGTTACCCTGGTTGTTATATGACGCCGTTACCGCCCTGATGTGTTTGGCTTTGAGAGACTGTGAGTTTGCGAGGGCGTTGTTTATCGTGCTGACGATTAGGGCTGGTTCCATGCGGTCTTCATCCCGTATTCCGTCTGGGAGGAAGCGTATGACGGCGCGGCTTAGGTGGTGGGCTGCTGCCGGATTTGTGTTTGGCTTCTCTTGTCCTGGATTGTTGACTGTCTTTCCTTTTGGTTTGGGAAGGGGGCCGGTCGCGTAACTTGTGGTGAAGCTTGTGTTCTTGGCCGTTCCCGTGTTCTGTGGGCTTGTGTTTCCTACTATCTCATCGAGGGTTTTGAATCGGGTTTGGGTGGCGTTATTTGCTGTTTCGAGCACCTTGAGCTGCTCAGCCATTGCCGAGAAGTTGAACGTTGTCTCTTCCCTCATACGCTCGACTTTGTCTCCAATGGCTTCGGTTTTCTCCATGTGTGAGGCCATGGTCCTGATGACCTCGTGCATTGCCTGTGTGAGTGTCGCCTGTTGTTCCATGATGATTTTGTAGGGCTGTTCTAAGACGGCATTAGACAAACCTGTCAGGCATCCTGTGATTTTTGGGTCAGCCTTTATAATGCCCAGCATTCCATCGCTTTCCAGGGATTGCACAAGGCTGCCGGCTTCTACGAGGGAGCTGTATAGGTTTTTGAACCTTTTGTCGCCGTCTTCGAGGCGGTCCGCGAGGATGCTGAAGCTGTCGGTTTGCATGGAGTTTTGGTCAATTTCTCCCTGTTCCCCTTCGTCGCCTGTCGACTCTATGTCTTCGTCCCACGGTGGGCGATGGCTCGGGTCGAACTGATTGCCTATGCTTCGTGCTTCGTTGTTGTATGATTGTGGGGTTGGGGTGGTCGTGCGTTCTGCGTCCAGTGCCCTCTTTTTGTTGCCTACGAGTACGCTCTTGGTTTTTGCCGGGGATGTGCTGGTGACCGACTGGGCTACCCTCCCTACTTTAGCCACCGCGCTCTCCAGGAAGGAGGGGGGTGTATTTGCAGGGGTCTGTGGGCGGGGTTGGCGTGTCGACCGTTGGGAGCGTGTTGCGCCTCCCTCCGTGCGCGGGGACTTCGTGGTTTGTGCTGGGATGGGTTGCGAGTATCTTTGTGCCGTGTGCGGGCCAGGGGACTTGGGTTTATGGTACCTTTCATTGCTACTGACTATGTTTCCCTCCATACTTCTTCAATTCTTGCACGGTTTGGCCGTGGGAAACAAGGTGTATGTGGAAGTAATAGATCAAGGAGCGTGTCAAATAGATCTTTGAAAGATCATCTTTCCATCTGCGCCCAACACCGTCACATAAACCTTCTTCGATACCTGCCCCTTCTCAAAGTCGTTAAATTATCAGATGCATGCAATATCTCGAAGAAGTACATTGGACTCGAAATCCTCACCATCCCACTCAAACGAAGTTTTCCCAATCGATACCCTACCACCGGAACTCCTAGGATCCATTTTCGAAACGACACAAACCATGCTGCTTCCTTCAGAAGATGCCTTTCGTTCCTTCCCTTTCATACCCGCGCAAGTATCGCAGTATTGGCGGCAAACCGTGCTGGCAACGCCTGCCTTGTGGTCAAACGTGGATATTTCACCTCCTTGGAACTTGTCCGCCATACAAACTTACATCGATAAATCCAAGGAATCTTTGATTGATCTACGCCTTTTCTACGACTTCAGTAGTCCTGATGAATATCCCTCCACTGACTCCGCACATTCACTCGCCCATATCATCCAACTTCACTACCGTCGGTGCCGTACCATTGAGGTGTCTGGGGTTACCCAAACCACCTCCGCTATATTAGTGGTGTTGGAGTCAATGCAGCACAGCACGTACCCCCACCTTCGACGCTTCTTAGTAGAGGGGAGAGAAATGGCCGAGGCTGATCATGATGTGTTGGCATTGAGAGACACTCCGATGCTCACCGACGTGCGTTTGCGGGGTATGGGGTTGCACTACTTCCGCGTTCCGCTTACCAACGTCACTGAGCTTCATCTGGCACCGGTGGGGTTCCCGCTGTCTTACGCGGCTTTTTGCACGATAATACAATCGTGTTCCGCATCGCTGATCACACTGGTCGTCTATGATGCTCTCGTCTTCAACCTCGCGCCATCGCACGTGTACGATATGCCTTTCCTACGCCGCATTCACATCTACGGAACGATGATTCCAATCTCAGAGCTTCTGCTCTCCATCTCAGCTCCGGATCTGGAAGAAATCTCCATTGCGCCATACACCAGGGGTGATCTCGTCCTGCTGGAAGAAGACATCATGCACAAGAGATCTCCCCGCTTTCCAAAGCTGAAATCACTCACGCTAACGCTTCGCTCGACCTTCACAGAGATGATTGAATCAGTGTTTGATCGAGCGGAATTTTGTTTTCCTGGAATCAATACGCTCGTTCTTCCTAGTTTTGACTGGTCGCTTATGTTACAATGCCTGACCAATTCCGTAGTACCTCGGTGGCCTCAGCTGGATGGCGTTGCACTTCGGGCCCTTGACGACGACTTCGACGTGCTTCATCAATTTATTTTGGACCGCCAGGACGCTGGAGCACCCATCCGGACGTTGTACCTGGACGCAGAATCGGTCAAGAAATTTTTGGTTCATTACGAAGATATGAGGCAGAAGGTTTCTATAGTAGTAGAGGCGGATCCTTGGCTGACCCAACAGAGCGCTGCGTTTTATTCTGAGCAAGAGTCTCGGTTCCTTGGTGATGACTAGATTCTTTCAGGTTTATTTCGAGCCGAGGCACGCGTACGATCGGGATAGATTATACAGTGACTTTGAACCAATGATACCTTTTTTTTCTGGCATTGAAGCCCATTGAAATTGCATAGCAGTAGCCGGCGGGCCGGACCACAACCGTACTTATAATAGAGTCACGACTCCTTCAAATAGATCTTTCTATCTGCGCCCAACACCGTCACATAAACCTTCTTCGATACCTGCCCCTTCTCAAAGTCGTTACATTATCAGATGCATGCAATATCTCGAAGAAGTACATTGGACTCGAAATCCTCACCATCCCACTCAAACGAAGTTTTCCCAATCGATACATCAGGAAAATCGCATTCCATGTGGTGGGTGTGGCACCATGCTTACCACGCCGGCCACGACGCCAGAAGTGCGTGTGGGGACATTATACTTGCGGTGGCGGCTTCAGCGCCACAACTTTTTGTGGCACCATGATCCCAACTTCAGTCACTAAAATTTTGTTGTTATTCCATATAATTTTGTTATTCTGTATCTCCTACCAAGCGCTTTTAAGTACTGAAGATTGTGTTTATCTACTGACTCTTAGAGTCTTCGTTGTCGGATTAATGTAATTACAAAACTTTGGTACTTAACAAGACTTGAACTCAAGATCTCCTGGAACAAGGTGGAAGATATGCATACGTGTTAACTCTTAGACTATGTGACACTTCAAGACCAGCCTAACACCATGTCCTACAAGCTTCACCACTGTTCCAACCTCCAAAGAAAATTCCGGATATGACGAGCAGGATGTCGGACCTGGGACTTGTTGAGAGGGCGGCACAGGAGGGACCAGGTGGTCGGTATCTACGATCATGCTGCCGAAGTGGTAGGGGGATGACGATGCCCAGGTGGGAGGTCGATTCCCAGAGGGTCGATGTTGCTGCAGAGGCAAAAGGGAAGTGGGCGCCGTGGGGTGGGTAGAAAGGGGTTGATCTATGAATGAGCGCTCGCCGCTCAGGTGCCAAAATTAATAAACAGACTTCGAAAACTTACTGGACACTGTTCATCCCACTTAACATGTCATTCCAATCCATCCAACGATTCGCAAATTTATTCCATAACTGGAATGGAAGCGAGCAAAATGATCCGTCGATGTCAAAGACGATGAGGCCGAGGTGAGTTGTGTGATGCTTGCCAGACTTGAAGTTGCGTGAGATTGACTTGTAGGAGAAAAGTGAGGATGGTGGCAGTCGTGGAAGCGTGTTCGTGGTGAATAGTTCGATTGTGGTGAGTGAGAGCAATCGTGGCGACGACGAAGAATTGTGGCAGTTGTGAGAACTTGTGACGAGCAGCTCCCACGCTGCCACATCGATCACGCATCCCACGAGCCGTCACGGTAGTGTGATTTTCCTGATGTACCCTACCACCGGAACTCCTAGGATCCATTTTCGAAACGACGCAAACCATGCTGCTTCCTTCCGAAGATGAATTTCGTTCCTTTCCTTTCATACCCGCGCAAGTATCACAGTATTGGCGGCAAACCGTGTTGGCAACACCTGCCTTGTGGTCAAACGTGGATATTTCACCGCCTTGGAACTTGTCCGCCATACAAACTTACATCGAAAGATCCAAGGAATCCTTGATTGATTTGCGACTTTTCTACGACTTCCGTAGCCCTGATGAACATCCCTCCACCGACTCTGCACATTCACTCGCCCATATCCTCCAACCTCACTACCGTCGGTGCCATACCATTGAGGTGTCTGGGGTTACCCAAACCACCCCCGCTATATTAGTGGTGTTGGAGTCAATGCAGCACAGCACGTACCCCCACCTTCGACGCTTTCAGGTGGAGGGGAGAGAAAGGCCCGAGCCTGACTATCATGAGCTTACACTCAGAGACGCTCCGAGGCTCACGGATGTTCGTTTGCGGGGTACGGGGTTGCACTACTTCCGCGTTCCGCTTACCAACGTCACTGAGCTTCATCTGGCGCCGATGAGGAAGTCGCTGCCTTATGAGGCCTTTTTCAGGATGATACAATTGTGTTCCGCATCGCTGATCACGCTGGTTATCTATGATCGTCTCTTCGTCTGGTGGCGCGAAGACGTTGCGGTATCGCGCGTGTGCGATATGCCTTCCCTACGCCGTCTTCACGTCTACGGAAATATGCTTGCAGTCTCTGAGCTTCTGCTCACGATCTCAGCTCCGGATCTGGAAGAAATCGCCATTGCCCCATTCGTCGGGGATGATCTCGTCCCGCTGGAAGAAGACATCCAGCGCAAGAAATCTCCCCGCTTTCCGAAGCTGAAAACACTCACACTAACGCTCAGTCCGGCCTCAGGCGTGATAGAATTATCCCTCGATCAAGCTGAATTTTGCTTTCCTGGGATCGAAACCCTCGTTCTTCCCAATCATTACTGGCGAGATGTGTTACATGGCATGACCTCCAGAGGGGGTATCCATTCCATGGTACCTCGCTGGCCTCAGCTGGATAGCATCGCAGTTCGGGCCCTTGACGACGACTTCGACATGCTTCATCAATTTATTTCAGACCGCCAGCAAGCTGGCGCACCCATCCGGACGTTGTATTTGGACGCAGAATCGGTTAAGAAATTGGTTCATTGCGAAGATTTGAAGGAGATGGTCTCTATCGTAGAGGCGGATCCTTGGCTGGCCCAACAGAGCGCTGCGTTTTATTCTGAGCAGAAATTGCGGTTCCTTGGTGATCACTAGACTCTCCCAACTTCGCAACATCATCTAGACTGGATGCGGTTTGTACGAGTGAAAAATTTAGGTTGGTGGAGAAGGCGGAGGCCGCGGAGGACGAGGACGTTATCCGCACTTAGAACCTTGCTCTAACTGAGAAACTAGTCTCTTCCTTAGTTATCATAAATGATAGTCGCGACAGTGCGGTGCGATGAACAGTTACTCAGATTCCTCCAGTGTTTTTACATTTTAAATTTTACATCATACCCTCCAAGTCTATACTTTTCCATTCTTCAATTTATTCCCCCCTTAAACCAACTTCAACACATCGCCCAAAACTCCCATAGCAGTAACCGCCGCACCCGCACCAGCACCCTGGATGATCAATGGTCTAGGGCTATACCTCTCCGTATGGAACATGATAATATTATCGGACCCGCCAAGAGACGTCGCGAATGGGTGGGTAGTAGGGTACCTTCATAACACACACACATTAGCACTCATCCCCTTACTCTCTCATAACAAAAGAACAACGGCTTACTTCTCCAACCCAGCTCTCACCTCCCCCCCTTTCACATCCACAACGCCCACAAACCTAAGCACCTTCCCCTCCTTACTCGCTTCTTCCCTCAACTTGGCGAACTGCGCGTCATGCGCAGGTAGACGGGCGAGGAACTCGTCGCCTGTGGGTATCCCTTCTAATTCGGGGGGGATGAGTGAGGCTGTTTTGACGGATTTGAAGGATTGGAGTGGTGGCAAGGTGGAGGGAGAGGAGGTGGGGAAAGAGGATATGATGCGCGAGAGGATGGTCAGTTTACGTGCTACGTCGAACCCGTTTAGGTCGTCTGCTGGGTGTGGTTCCTGTAAGTCGTAAGATTGTCATTGTAAAAGGTAAGAGGGAAGGAAGGGAATAAACATACCGTATACCCCTTCTCCCTCGCAACACCAACAACAGCAGAAAACGCCGGTCCACCTTCACGTCCCGTCGAAAACTCATTGAAAATATAACTCATCGTCCCAGAAAAAACGCCCTCGATCTTGATGATCTTATCCCCCGTCCCAAGTAATTCCTTCAACGTCGATATAACAGGCAGCCCAGCACCAACGGTCGCTTCATTCAAGTACCGCCCCCCACCCTGACTACTACTTGCTTCCAAGATATCTTTCCAGAGCTGTACGTCCCCAGAATACGCCTTTTT
Source organism: Laccaria bicolor S238N-H82 (assembly GCF_000143565.1). Taxonomy (NCBI): domain Eukaryota; kingdom Fungi; phylum Basidiomycota; class Agaricomycetes; order Agaricales; family Hydnangiaceae; genus Laccaria; species Laccaria bicolor. Next base: position 351,056 of record NW_001889903.1, read on the forward strand.
ATTGGGGGTGACGACGTTGATGCCTTGTGCTAGCCAGGTGGGGTATAAAGCTGCCACGGAGTCGGAGGAGGTATTATCCACCAATATCACACGTTCTTTGTCTTGGGAGACGAGGGTTGTGAGCCGTGTAGTGAGGCTTTGGAGGTCTGCGGGGAGGGAAGACGAAGACAGGAGGGACTTCCATTCATTTTTGAGTTGGGGGGCGGAAGATGAGGATGAGTTGGGGTCGAGGGTGAGTGTGCGTGTGGAGGAAGTTAAGGAGATGAGTTTGAGTGGGGAGGGTGATGGGATTGAGAGGAGTTGAGAGATGAATTCGGAGCCGACGAGGCCGACGCCTACTACGGCTACTAGGAGAGGTTTTTGTGTAGACATGATGGATCTATGGTAGATGGTTGAGAGAGGGCGAAGGCGGAGGATGGAGGGAGAACGGAGGGATAATCGAGTGATCGACATAATTATAACGCGATACTGATGCCATCGATGGGTGTAATTAGTCTATATCACAAAAGTACATCTAAGATATCCCGCGATATGTTCTAATCTGGCTCTTCATCCTCTCAGCCTGCCCATTCGTGAATTGGTTCAAGCACGAGTCGACGCTGTAGTCCATGTAGTTATCTAGTACATACCGCCGCTCAGCAAATAAAAATCTAAGAGGACGAAGAAGCGCTACTCACGAATGGGATCCACCCCAGCTTGGCTGCACGTATCTTTAGTCGCAGGACACCCTCTGGTCGGGGTACCCTCGTACGGCGTATCACTGACACCATCTCCAGGCGCCTCGCAGCCGCCCTAAATCAAAGTACACTCCTCGTCAACTACGCGTTCAATCACTCAGAAGAGACGAGCGTACCTGAAATGTATGATACAACCCAACCCAATGCCCAACCTCATGCGTCACCGTCCGTCCAAGGTTAAACGACGGCGTAGTCCCACCCGGTAAAGATGTATACAGTACCACCACCCCATCGTCCTTTGGCGCGTTGCTGTACGCGACGGGGAACGTAGAGTATCCGAGGAGGCCCATCCAATCTCCGGAGAAGCTGTCGAGACGAAATTATTAACAAGGTAGGAGTGAACTGGGAGTATGTGCGTACTCGACGGAATAAAGGTTCAAGTCGGCCGCACCACCTATCCGAAGTTTCGCTTTCATCTGGGTTTGTTGCGTCCTGTCATAAGCAGGGCTGAAATAAGCAAGGTAAAAAGGTAGGGAAAAAGGGGAAAACCGAACGTCTGCGGCCCTCCATTCATGAACCAATCTTGGTTAATCGTATAATCAACGCCCGCAAGTACGAACTTCAACCCCGTAGGTTCGTAGTCGGCATTCAAGACGTTCATCTGGCTATTCACCTGCTCCTTTCTGCATTCATTCCACACATCAGTCAGTCCCTTCTTAACAGGAACGGAGGATACGCACGGAACCCAACCACCCTCGATGCTCTTATTCTGGGCTACTACATGGAACCACACGTTTATCGGCGCGTTCACGGAGGTTTCGGATTCAATGAGGACCTGAGAAGTCCTGTCGAGGTCGAATCGGTGCTCGTACTCTGCAGCTTTTTCGGAACTAATTTCTGAACCGCACTGTCTGGTGTGGGGTGGCAGGTCAGAAGAAATTTAAGGGGGAGAGTGGCAAGCGTACCTGCTAGGTGCGTTTGCATCAACCTGCGCTTGAGATACTGCACCCAGGACGAGGGGAAGCAGGCATATCAATCCCGAGACGACGTGGATGGAAGAGAGCATTGGTGTCTAGTAAGTATCTTTCTGGAAGAAGGAATGAGAGAAAACCAGAGATATAGAAAGAAAAAGAAGGTACCATTCGGGTGGCCTGAACAAAGGATCTTTATGCGTGCCATGGACATAGGAGAACTGTGGCTCAGGCTGCTCAGGACGCTTGGCAATCGGATCGAACCGGTAAAATAGGAGAATGTAGTTCGAGTAAAACCACAGCGCTGCAGCTCTTAGTTTTGTTCATCGTATGTTGAAGAAGACAAACCCGAGCTGAGGCAAAGCTAAGGAGGAGAAGCGACGTGACCAGACGTCGACGCGTCCTCGCGTGATATATTGATATGTCACGCAAAATGTAGTCCTGTTTTCTTCGCGCCCCAAAAAAGTTGTTCACTTTCCGCCTCAAACTTTAATCCCAAAAAGGGAAATCGACTTATTTTTAGAAATGTTCCCTCAGTGATTTCATCGAAGGTTTGTGGCTCGACGCTGGGTTTACTTATCTGAGTACATGCCATTTTAAGTTTCCTGCAGCTTCGAAAATGGAGGAGAGGAGGGACCCTACACAGGACTTCCAGTATTTTAGTGTAACTTTGTAGTGTACATGATCAAGATGTCGACGCTGTTCTGGAATGCACGAGCATTCAACCGCTCTACTAAATCCCGCCCTCCAATTCATAATTACACGAGGCACTGAGGTCCCTCCTTGCTGCTTCTCTTCGCTCTACCCTCGCAACCCACCGCTAGAAGCGAGATACCGCTCACGCTGTACCATTCTTCCAAGTGATCGTTTTGATGAAGTTGCGCGATGGCGCGAGGCTTTCACGATGGCGGGTTCTTGTTGCGACAGTTTTACGCGATGGTGAGGGGCTAGTATTTTCGTATGCGAGGCTTTGATGGCGGCGGGTTCGTGTTGCGGCGGTTATGTCAATTCGTTGTGCCAGCGTGAGGCCAAAAGAATGCTCATTAGTAGTAACAGTAAGGAATGTAGGAAAGCCGGCGAGATACTACCTTTATGCTGTCTTGGCAGGGTTGGCGAGCTCCTGGAGCTGTGAGCAGCCGTCATCGAGTTGGCGAGGGCGAGCAAGAAATCACGACACCAAATATCGGTTTGTTTGGTTTCCGCTGGATTCTAAAAATAAGGCGACTTCCCGTTTTGGGATTAAAGTTTGAGGCGGAATCTCAAAAGTGCCCCAAAAACTGTGTCAGGAATTGTTTATGTAATCTTCGGACTTTGAAATCCTTGTGCGTCAACAACCACTTTTGAGATTCCGCCGAAAACCTTATTGCTCGAAATGGTAAAACATCACATGACCTGGGGAAACACGATGCGAAACAAACAAATGATCTTTCTGCCACCAGCTCTCAAACTCCCCCGCCAATGTCGCAAGCCCTGCAACTCAAGACCACTCCGGTGTTGGTATCACAAACGGAAATACCGCCCCGACCACACAAAGCACACCCAGCAAGGGCACAAAGGTGAGCCCAACGACGACAAGTGCCCGGCGCCGACAGTACAATGAAAGCTGCCAACAGTGAAGCACAAGCAAGCCACGGCCTACGAGCATGACACCACTTAGGCATGGCCCCATCCGCACGAGCCCGATGCCAACGGCAAACATCCCTCAGGTGGATTTCAGGGCGGGGGAATATCCAAGCGACCCACGACACAGAGCTTCGCTCCTCACATCATCGCTCATCTGCAAGCGCCTGACGCAACTCTCATCTGCGTCAGTCCCACACCAACGACAAACATACGGGGTAGATTTCAGGGCGGGATGCAGATGGCGGGGCGCGAAACGACACCTCCAGGTGGGCGCGATTGTTAGTTGCCACTGATTACTTACCCACTGTCCCAAAAGGTGTATTAGTATCAATATATACGGCTTTGCTTTAGTTGGCATCATAGAACTTAGGGTGCATTTACTATATATTCTGTCCATTGAGCAATTCCCTCCTGAAATACAAAACCAAGGACTTAGTAACTTCCGTGAGTTCGCGACCGCGCCTTGTTTCCGGCATCACATGATATCGCTCCTTTTTAAGAATAAGGTTTTCGGCGGAAAGTGAACAACTGTCAACAACTGGCTCCTTATGTATTAACAGCCCTACTGTCCTCCATTTTTATCCAAATTTTAATCTATTTGCTTTGAAACTTCAATTGCTATGGAAAACAATGTCAGAACCATCAGAACCTATCAGAGAATGCCCCTGGTTGAGGTGCCGGAAACTCCACATTATATCGCACATTTTCTGCCCCCTGCCTCGAATTCTCTCCTTCTTTCACATCCGGGTGAGCTCAGAGAACCATCATCTACTATGCAGTTGTCGCCTCTTCTCGGCTCTCCTTTCAATGAGCTTTGTTGTCTAAGTGGATCCTCCAGTCAACCACGGCTGATACAAGCTCCACAAGACGAAGCGCAAAGGCTCACATCGAAATTTGAGCAGATGGAGCAACTGCTTGAGGACTCTGGCTTTGACTCTGTGGGCGAATTTCGTTCTACAACCCAAGCCATGTCTCTGGACAGCCTGATCCAAGAGGTGTTTTTCATGCGAAGTCTGTTGCTCGGTTTATACTAGGGGTGCGCACCGTACCGTAACGGTATACGGCCGTATGCATTCGGTTGCATGACGGTGTCGGGTACACCGAAACCGTTACTGTCGAGCAATCTGCAAGCCAACCGCGGTACGGTCGGTGCAGAACATGACCGTAAACGGCCGTGTTCGGTGGCTTACAAGGAAAGAAAAGTAATTTAATTAACACTAGCTACTGGAGGTATATATTAGTGTTGATCTTTCTTTGTAAGGTTGACGCGTGCAAGCCTGAGGCGATTTTTGACCAACATCAGCACTCTGATGGTATCTGGAATGAGGCTGGCATGTCGTAGAGAGATAGTATCACGCCCCCCGGAAAATATACGTTCAACGGCAACTGCAGAACCTGTGGTACTGGTGAGTGATCGAAAATGAACTTAAAAACATTGATGAACATACCTGGAATCGAGAAAAGGTCGTGTGCGAGGCGATAGAGGTTAGGAAATTGTGACCGTCTCCCAAGCCACCATTCCAGGGGTTTACAGGTATCAAAGTCTTCGCATGTTAACTTGTAAAGCTCATCCAGCTCGTTGACGACTACCCGGTCTTCCTTTTGGTAGCGCGATGTCAAATTTACCTTTTCGGGTGAGTGGGGGGCACTACCACTGGCTGAAGGAATGGATGAACTTGATCGCGATGATTGAACAGGGGTTCAACGAGTCCGATTTGCGTAGTTTTTGTTGAAAAATGTCTTCAATTGATCCCGTGCGTTGTTCAAATCAGCGAGAAGTGTGGGGTCCGAAGCGCAGTCTCTTCTAAGCCCTACATACATGATCCGAGGATCAAGTACTGGAAATAAAGGTCAAATTTCAGAAAGAAAAAACGAAGTAGAGGAAGGAAAAAGCATACAAGAAGCCCAAGTATAATATGGGGACTCATCCGAACGATAATAGTAGTCACTGAGTTTTTTGTGAGCCTCAATCAAGCCGTTTCTCAATTGATGTGGTGCAGAGTCAGGAAGATCTGCCAACGCTTGGTGAACATGGTCTTGTAATCCACGGAAAATGGCATGGACAGTGGAGAGCATGGGCTCCTTCGTCTTGGACATGTCAGTAGTAGCCGAACGAAAGACCTTGAGCCAGCCTGCAACAAGACGTATGGCTGACCAGTCAGCGGCATCGAGCTCCAATGCACGGAGATCTCGGTGGCGCCCAACGAACTCATCGATTTCCTTCGCAAAGTCTAAGGCACGTCCTACATGACTACTGAGTAATGACCAACAAAAGAAGAATACAGAAGTTGACGTATGCAGCATTTGATGTGTCGAAGACCAACGAGTTTTAACATCCAAGATAAGCATCAACGCACATTGTCGCTCAACACCGTTCTTGCCCCGAAATGAGTCTTCAAGTTGCTTGAACCATGCCTGCTTCCGCTGAGGGCTGGAACGAATTGCGCGGATGACTTTACGAAGCTCAAAATATCATCAGCTCAAGACTTAAGCTATGTAAACAATCGACTCACCTTTTCAACGGCAGGCAATATATTGCCCGATGCATCAGGGGATAAACTAACCTCCTCCTCTTGGTCTCCGTCATCTTGCGCAGCAGCGTCGTCATCGTGAGAACAACCGAGAGGTGCTGTTGTGGAATCTTGATAATTGCCACTTCTGGACGTGGCCTTTTGGGCTTCCATCTTGGAGATGGCCCCGATTGCCTCAAGTAACTGCAAGGTAACATGAGCTTCAGTATCATAAACTACAAATAATTGATGAGATGAACCTTGATGGCGGCAAGATGGATAGTGTGTGGCATGCAACGAAGACGGGCCCAAGCCGCGTTGAGATGGATACCCTCTTTGGCTGCTCGGGACTCAATTCCTTCGACCATAGTATCATTGTTTGAAGCATTGTCAAGCATAAATGCAAAAATCTGTGTGCGAAATTAACGGTTCATTTCTCATGAACTTTTAATTGAAAAATTACTCACACGGTCTTCAATTCCATATCGTTTTAATGTCTCCCATACGACTTCTGCCATGTTTTCACCTGAGTGTTCACCAACGAGCTCTCGAAAATCAATGAGCAATTCTTCTTTAAGTATGTAAATACTCTGTAAGAATAATGACAGGAATTATTAGTTACCTAGCTTTCCTTCCTTATTTACATAATGGGCGACGATGGCAAGAAAAGCATAGTTATTACTGGATGTCCAAGCGTCGAGCGAGAGGCTGATCTTTCCGGGGACCTCATCCTGATGACAATATGAGACATATTCCATTCGGAATTGAAACATTGATTCTTACCTTGAACATTTGCTTGGTGGACTCCATACTATCTTCACCCATCTCCATTATTCGACGTTTAATAGCGTCGTGGTGTGGAATTTGGAGGGTGGGAGCGGGATGGTGGGTGTATGTTAAGAGCTCACGAAGCTCGGGCCTATCGACCTCTTCGAATGGCTGGTCACAGACTACGATCCATTCAGCAAGGAGCTGCTTGAATTTTCCTTGATCCCAAGGATCCTATGAATTATAAGCGACTTTTAAACAACAAATAAAAGTATCAAATGACTTACGGCAGCATTGACGGCCTGCTTTTCGAATGTGGCGCGAATGTTTTCAGAAGCCGTCTTGAGGTTCTTGAAGAACTCCTTGGATTTTCCGGGGTCGAGGACCTTTTCGCCGGAAGCGATTCGGATTTCATCCTCAGTAATAAGTTGATTGGAAGGCCTCTCTTTCAACGCAACGAAGAGCTGGAACATGCTTGGCGAGCATGCTTTCAAGTTGTTTACCATGGCTAAAAACAACAGAGTTAGGCTACGGCGAAGTGTTGCAATTATGTTACTTACATGTGAGGTTCGATTTTCCGGTTTTCTTGAGAGTGAAAATTTTGCGATTACCGTGGCAGCACTGGAAATGTTTGTCACCAGGGTTCCCAACCCCCCCATCAGCACCACGGGCGACGCTTTTATAGAAATAGTATATGGGATTCTTTGTTGCAGACTAAATGGGTTGTTTATTAGTCAATCATACAAGAAAATCTAACACGAACATACTTTACTCTTCGTCTTGTTACCGGATGATGGTCCTACTTGATCCAAAGGTCGGATCTCTTCCAAAATAGTGTTTTCATCGTCTGGACTCGGAGAGTGTTCGGAAACTCGACGTGGACTGTCCTCGTCCTCAACCTCGATAATGGTTGGGGCAGTACGCTTTTGTTTTTTTGTTCCAGATCCGCGGCCCGTCGTTGGGAGAGTCTTTGAGAGAAGGACAGAGGCAAGCTGACAATTGTTGATGAGTAAAAAAGCCAGTGGAAACAAAAGCGACGTACCTCTGCATTCGAAACTGCTTCAACTTCAATAGAGCCGTCGCTGGACTCTGAATCCGATGAACCCGTCGTGAAGTCGTCATCCTTGTCATCGCCCTCAACACCAGTATCCGGCTTAAGTTTCTTTGCGTGGGGCTTGCGAGAGCGTTTGGCACGATTTGCCGCTCGAGGTTGCTTTGGCGGGATCGGCTCGCCGTCAGAATCTAAGGCCTCAGCTGCAATATAGTCAGCCATTTTCGCCCCTCGACCACTTCATCGACCATCTGAAGTGCTGGAATCAGACGTTGTTCAAGAATAAAAAAAGAAATTGACCTGTTATCACAGCAGGCAAAGTGGATGCAGCAAGACGTGGAAGAGAGCGGCTGTCTGATTCAGAGTGGTACCAATCTATGTCGTCGGCATCTTTGAGTTGACCAGATGTGTCCATAGCGCATCCGAGTTCTGTAGGCATTGTGGAAAAGAGTGCGTAGTGTCTCCTCTGAAAACATACCATATAAATATGGAGCTTGCAGGCACATTTCCCTGTGTTTCACGGTGAAATTGCAAGCCGCAATATATCAAGAAATCACTGTTGTCAGCCACAAGGATTGTTAGAATTTGAAATGCGCATAAAAGATTATGAGGGGGCGTAAGTGTACAAACCTTTGAAAGAATCGCCTTGGGCATGCAGAATTTACAAACTTGATTACGACGAAAAGAAGCCTTTTCATTCATGGCATAGTGTACAGAAAGAGTGAAAAAGTAAGAAGTAGTGCTGTGACAGGTTCCTATGGGATGAAAGACAATGATGCGACAGGTATCTGTAGGCACGTCGTGTTGAGAACAAGAAACGAATGATGATTTGTCGACCGCAGGAGACTGTTGATAACGTTTGAAATTAAAACACCAACAACGGCCGTTTCTGACCGTCAACTATTATTCTTGTCGGTTATCTACTGTACCGTCGCCGTACCGATAGATGACTTTCACTGAGGCACATGATACGGTGCGGGGGCCGTATATTCACGGCCGTACATCGTAAGTTCGGCAGCAGTGTGCAGCCCTAGTTTATACAAGGGTGAAACATGGTCAAAATCTCAGACATCATAACTCTTGTCTATAAGCACAAGCACAGTGCACCTTCACCAGCCTCACCACATGCTTCAGAGTGTCATGCTCCATTCTCACCGTCACTCTCCCCTGCTGACATCTCCTACGCGTGTCCTTCTTTATTCACGTGGGTGACGAATCTTGTTGCTAATCATGTTCATTGTGAGATCTACGAACTTGTGGCTAAGGATGACGATATTCATCTCCGAGCTTTGACAAATGGACAACGTCCAATAGATAGCGTCCATCTCATCACCTGGGAAACCTTGGGAAAGTTTAGTAGATATTGACACCGGAAAGCATCCATGGAAGAAGGCTCCGATAGCTGCAAATGCTGGATGGAATGAAAGTCCCCACACATTGATCAGGTGGGCTTCATCAATGCAAGCGAACAGGACATTGCGGTTATTTCTCTCCATTCCTTGTTGCGCAGATGCTCCGGATCCACACATATGACCTGCCACCTAATGCATTCCATGATCTCTCATGCCAAATGAACCCCAGCCTTTTGTGCCTTGCTGAGGTTTTCGTGGCAATAAGAGAACACAGATATGTTGAGTTTCGAAAGCTTGTTCACCTAGAAAGTTGTTAGTGACAGAAAGTGTACAAAGAAGGTAAACATACAATATTGCTCACTAATCCCTTTGTCGGTGTGATCACGACACCAATTGGCCTTGAACAGGTGGGCAGATTAGTGGAATATGACTTGGGGTGTTGGTTGTACTCTAAAAGCACAAGACAGGGTATAGAAAAGGCTGCCGATTTCCCATCTCCAGTTGCAGTGCAGCAGAGAATGTCTTGTCCATTGAGGATAGCTGAAATGAGCTCGAGCTAAACTGTATGCAGCCCATTCGTACACTGTGGTACTACTAATCTTCTTGACAATGGTGTTGATGGTTTCTAGCCCTACAGGGTCCTGCCAGCAGGGTTTGGCCATACTTTAGTGTTCATCAGGTGTTCAAAGTAATTCAGAAAGCCAAAAAATCAATGTTCAGGATGTATAAAGGTCAAAATTGTGTCAGGGCATGAAGGGAGCAGACCAATATCCAACATGATGAGGTTGGACTGCGATTTCAGAGTCCGAAGATTACATAAACATTTCCTGACACAGTTTTTGGGGTGTGACAAACAACAGACTTCATATGATCGTGACTCAATGTACACCCATAATCTTAATTTTTCTTTGTGAAATGTGGGTCAAACATTCTGAAATTTGGTACAGTGATAGAAGGGAATTTATCTGAGATTTTCATGTAGTTTTTGTAGAGAAAGGTGGTGCTCAAATCTGTTGAAGCTAATTTCTCATTTTGGGTGCATCATTAGCAGGTGGATGTAGTGTTGCTGCAATGTAATGTACATTAAGTTTAATGTCAACCTTAAGGCACATTATGCCTATATTTGGTGGCTTCAAGGGGCTTTAAGGTGAGGCAGTGTAGGGCTGGGATTGCCGACACCATGGTCACACCTTGAAAAAAGCTTGAAGTGATGTCATTGGAATAGGCACACTGGCCTCAGTGTTGTGTGTTCTGAGTACATCAGGAAATGTGTTTCTGCTCGATAGTAGCAGTCATGTCAGTAGACTTAGGTAGTTCCTTGATGTTTACAAAGCAATCAGTAGGAGCACCCATCCCGTGTAGGACTACATAGTCACCTGTTCTCGCTATCGGTTTCAGCTGAAATAATGGTCACTACAGGACTTCTTTTCTCCTTTCCAGTACTACTGAGGCACCAACATAGGACTACGTAGTCACTTCTGCTCCCTATTGACCTTGCTAAAAAATAACTTATAGCTACTTATAGCCTATGGCCCAACTATGGCCCAGGAACAATGGTTGTTACGTGCATGGGGTGTTATAACTTGTATCACTGTTTTGAATTAACTTTCTCATCAGTACGTGTGGCTCAAGGAAACAAGTTTATAACTTGAGAAAGGTTGGAGAATGGAGTTCAGACTGTATGGCCGCTATAAAAAGCTAGAAGTGCTAATCATACATGTGCACATAGCGTAGTGGGAAATATATACAATGACAACCTCGTATTTTACATCAATAGGTCCAGAGTTCGATTCTCGGTAGTTACATTACAATTCTCAGCAAGAAAAACACAGCGGCTGGCACGGTGGAAACTTGCTGGACGAGCTCGAAGAAGCTCATCCAATATTTAATTTTAATCTCATTGATAATTTGTATCAAACTACGTAGGACTTTTAGATCCTATGGAACTACAAGCCTACACATCTATGAGACTATATAGATGCCGATAGTCAGACATCTTATTACCAACAACTATCATAGAGGGGTACCATGCTACGGCACTTTTACCCTACACAAGCCTATATAGGTCCCCATAGCCACTGTGCATTTTCCAGATGTAGTAGTCAACATGTCAAGCAGTAGCAGTTGTGCTGAGGTCAAAAACCATCAGGACTCTTTCCAAGGCCGTTTATAAATTAGCACAGCCTGTACAGGAGAGATGGCTACATATGTGCAATATAGTATCACCACGCCCAAACACAAAAAGCCAGCCACAGATCCCAACATGCGAAAACCTCCAAGAAAGCCTGAGGGACGTAAAGCGACGGCAAAGAATTTGACAGCAGCAGAGCCAGGGCCACTTTACGGTGTTGGACCTGCAGACTTGAGCGAAACAACTTTGGATCACTGATAACGCAACATGTGGCACGCAAGAGATCTACTGATTTTGCCACAAGTGTTGTCTGGTATTTCATGCGCTTGTTTCAATCAAAGAATCCATCCCACTTGATGAGTTTCTGTTTCCAACCATGATGTGCCCAAGACTTATTGTAAGGCCAGCCTGCTGGAGGAGTATCAACAGCCTGAGGTTTCTTAAAAAACGGCACCAACTCCTACTCCAATTGCAACCTCCGTCACATGGACAAGACCAACAGCGTCGCATGCTGCACTTGCACAAGTTTCTATTAACCTCTATCTAAGTAGTTTATGTATATTGTTCATAGTCCTCTTACTAGTTTTGTGACGGTCTTGTACATTTCCAAATTCGGAGGGTGCTTTAAGGTCCCATTAAGGTACTTTAAGGCCAGAAAAATCTGGCCTTAAATTCCATCAAGCATCCATTGCGACAACACTGGGTGACTTTCCATAACACAAATTCTCTAGATTTGAATAAATCAACGAAATCTAGGGTCCTTTGCCAGGATGCCAAGTCTTGTAAGGGTTCGACTTTGATGGAGTCCCTGGTTGGAACCCAGTTACAAACCTTAATCTATTCAGAGGGTACAGACCCCTCAAACAGATTTCAAACGCTGGAATCAACCCTGCCAAGGGGACACCTTTCCTTCCTGGGTACGATTCCTTCCCACATGGCTTAGTCAGCTCTACCTCATCCCCTACTACTCTCCTACGGCTGGGGCATTCTGCTTCCTCTCGTTGCAGTTCAAGGCCACTACAGAGTCTATTAGAAGTGTCAATGTCTTATGGCTACAAAATCCCCTCCTGGAAACTGTTGCTCCCTTTACAAACACCCTTCTTGACACCTAACTCACTGATCCACAGCCATGTTCAGCTCAACTTGGGATTTTTTGGGCTTCACCCAGAGTGTGGTCTAATTTTACAGTGGGGTGGATGAACAATCAGTATAATAAACCCATCCATGGGCCTACACAACCTCAGAGCAGCTCAGATGGGAGGGAAGTGAGTTTGTACAAGGCAAGCAAATACATCAAATAGAATCTAATCAGTTGGCGTTATGGTTTATTCCAGCTAACAAGGTATCGATAGACCAGAACTCCAAACACTCCGCTCAGTGATTTTATTTACCTTTGGAGCTGGCCAAACAACTTCCCACAGCCAATTGGCAGGCATTGTCTTCCCGCCCCTTCCCGCTGTTGTGTATATAGTCATAAATTCCTGGTTAGGTTGTTTGCACGTACCCTGAGACTCCACAACTAAACAAAGTCACTAAGCGGAGCATTTTGAATTCTGGTCTATCGATACCTCGTTAGCTGTCACTCCAATAAACTCTCCTGTGAAGTTCTCGTTTCAAACTCCGATAAGGGTCAAATTTATTCATCTATACATGAAAACACAAAGGATTGATGGCTGACAAATTCAGCTTTATCTTACTAAGCACTTCACACCCTCACAAGACTTCTCAACACGGCTTCAGGCTGCTCCTGCCTCACTGTTCCACAAACCACCACGAACTCTGATACATTATTTTGTAAGTTTCTGGATAACATTTTGATCATTATGGAAAGCCTTCAACTATTTTTAGACACCTTCAATTGACATTTTGTCCACTTGGATTGCTTCTGATCACTTTTGATGATAGGATTTCACAAGGTTTTGCTGATTGGTTAGTTGCTTCAATATGTGGATCTTTTTCTCTTTTTTTTGGTAATCAGAATATATGCTTCAGTTGTCCTTTGGTCTTGATGTAGGATATTTCTTTTGCTCCCTGCCTTTATTACTTAACTATCATTTATTCCCTAGGGATTCTCCTCCTAATACTCCACAAAGGCATAGAAATATTGAGAGGGCAAGAGAGCGTCAAGAAAGGATGTTGGAAAGTCCTGAGCATAGGAGAACACCTCAAAATCCTGCTGTTGGTGGTGGTGTACCTTTTATTCTTCCTTTCCCTATTCCACCCCCTGTTGCTCCTCTTCAAATTCCTCAAGGTCCTGTAGGTGATGATCCATTTGTTGAGGTTCTATATAATGGTCAAATTCTTCACCTTACTCCTGGGATGGCTGCACAAGTGGGTAATTTGCAAAATCAGGTAGGTTGCAGAGTTATATCTCTTTTTCTAATATTTAATATATCTTTTAGGCTCATGCTGCCCCCCTTGCTGCCCCTCCACCTCTATTTCCACCTGCTGCTATGGTAGATGAGGTGTGGATGGTGAATTTGAATACCCAGTAGAATACCTCAATTCCATCAACCTTAGTGGAATGCCTCTAGCAAAATTGAAACTCAAGATAGGTGCACCAGTAATGATCCTTCGAAATATTGATCCAGCAAATGGACAATGCAATGGAACCCGGGCAATCCTCACCCATGCCTCTTCCCGAGTTTTAGAAGTACGCATTCTGGGAGGAGAATTTGCAGGACACACAGCATTCATTCCCCACATAAGATTTGAGCCTTCAAATGGTGAACTTCCATTCCAGTTATGCAGAAGGCAATTTCCTGTTCGCCTGGCCTTTTGCATTGCATGACAATCAACAAATCTCAGGGACAGTCAGTGAAACATTTAGGACTGGATGTTCGGACCCCAGTATTTACACATGGACAACTTTATGTGGCTCTTTCACATTGCACATCAAGCAACCGTATCAAAGTTCTCTTCAAAGATGGTTCACAACAAACTGTAACACAAAATGTAGTCTATCCAGAGGTATTATTAGATTGATGTAAATGGTAAAAGTACTGATAAATGTCACTTTATTTTGATTGAGATGTAAGAAGAGCCAGAATTGAACATGTGTACCAGAACTAGGATTAAACATGTGTACCAGGGGGTCCAGGGGGCATGCCCCCGGCAAGCTGTGACCAGTGCTGGAGGAACGGCCGAGCGTTAGCGAGTGCCGTGCCGTAGGCACGGGTCTAAAGCTTGTTTTTATAGATTTGAGTTACGGAAAGTCACCCACTAGGTGGATGACTGTAATGTTTCCATATTTGGAAACACAGCTGCTACTACCCACAGGCATGGGAACTCCGCCTGTTGACTCTCCATGAGTCAACAGGACTATTTTTACTTCCTGGGTTGTCCGCCAGCCTTCTCCCCAACTTCTCCCCGTCTTTGCCTTAGATGACGGTACTCTTTTCGGTGAATGGGCTCGACTTTTTTGCATGCTGGCTCCGTTTGGCACCTACAGAGTTCACGACGAGAGGATGAAATTCGCTGCCGCTCAAGGCGCCTGCTGTAATTCCCTAGTTCGCACAGCAACGAATGGACGCATGAGCACCATCGCTCGAAGTGAGTGGCCGAATTTTCGGGGCTATAGCATCAGAAGGCACAGCGTTCGCCTTCATTCGAACACCCCTCTTCATACCCGCAAACTCCTTTCCAAGGATGGAAGTACCGCGCGGTAGCCCAGCGGGTCGTGTTCAAACACCGATATATCTGCTTCATTGAGTCGTCCTAGGGTTTTGCAGATGACTCCACATAATCAACTACCTTTCCGCGTTCCTTTGCACGCCCATATTCGCCCGCTCCTTCCCAACGAAACCAACGGTCAACGACAGCCGACCTTCGCACACCTCCCAATCTTGAATGCTCCCCCACCACCTCTCCTCGGGTGCTGAAGTTCTTGGCGTATTTCAGTGTCCTCCCGACTGATGTCGTGAGTTGGGAGGAAGTCGACCATCATGAATGCTGCTCTATTGTCTGCTCTTAACCTCGGCTCTGAGGATGTCTTCGAATTCTCTCGACGACTGCTTGAGGGGCGAGGGAGGCAGGGATGGTTGGTAGGAAGGAGGGGTTGGTGGGGGGTAAGCTACGTGAGGATTTTGGTGAAGTCGACAAGGAGAAGGAAGATCTAGAGGGGTGCGTCACCCCAATAGGTTTTTGGGCGTTGGACGTGGTTGAAAGGAAGGATTTCGTGTGCGGAGTGTAGCTAAATCACGATGAGTCTCTTGTGTTTGACGACAGCGACCGTTGCTCGGGTCAAGACAACAGGCCTCAAGTCATCATATCGCCCGTCGTCATTTCGAATCAACTTGACTCTCCTCGCGGTTGACTAGGGTTGACTACAGGTGCGTACTCAACCTGCCTATTGTTCTTGGGCCCTGCAGTTCCAGGTATCATTGGTTCCCTCAAGCTTCCCTTGATACAGTAGTACAGGGTGAATAAATAAAACAATGGCCTACCGACGCCCACTGTTCCTTACTATTATACGCACCTGAATGATAAATGAGTGAACGCACTACGCTTGTAAGATACGCGCGTGAAATTTATTCTGATGGAAGTGCTGAATCACATAGAATTACATACCCAACCCTCGTCGTCATACATACCCACTAAGCACTAGTGCTTGCCATTTCAGACTAGCCAGCTATAGAAGACTCGAGGGCTGATGCGAACGTACGTGGAAGGAGGCGCATCATGCGACTTTGAAAAGCTTCCTGTATGCAGGGTTTGGCGAACGCGTGATACCAATCTACGACCTTAATGAGTGTCCGGGGATCATAATTGTGGAGAGAGCAGAAGCCGTGTGCATTTGTGGGCAAGGTACTTTGTGTACGTAGGTAGGAGTGAAGGCGTAGATAGAGGATGGACAAGACATCTTTGTGGATGCGTCGTTAGGGATTTAACAATGCAAGTAGATAATAAGATAGGGGACTCCGAGGCGGGCTTCGAGCCTCTGAGATGTGATGGAAATTGACAGATGGGAACTGATGAGGAATCGATGGAAGGTCGCGACGGTTCGTAGCCTGGGTGCGATTTGAGTAGAGAGTAGAGAGTAGATAGAAGGCCGCGGTATCGGCGACTGGAGCCCTACGAGAAGATGAGATTGCCTCGAGGTCGCGGGGAAAGTGGATTGGAACTGGACAGAAGGTGAATGGTGTGATTTCGGAAGAATAAGAGTATTGTGGTAATTATCCGAGGAGTGAGACGACGGTGTTGTAATTGGGCAGTGTTGTGTTGAGCAGAAGATGCTGGAACAAGGAGAAGATCTTGTCCTGAAAAGGCAGTCAGATCTAAGATGCGTCATGAGGACATGAAAAATTGAGCGGTGCCACTGAAAACAAACACTCGGCAACAAAAGTTAACGGGGGCTGGCACGATCTCTCACGATACATATTACAAACACCCATCTCGCAAACCTCATTTCCATCTCTCCTCCCTGCCTGCCCCCTTTTCCGTCCCCTTTCTCCACAACTATGCTGCTCGTTCAGAAACCTCCAACGTTCAACCTTGCACAGACCGTATCATATTCCCATAGGAGGCATCCCTCGGCTCCACCTGCCGTCGTTGTCCAACCTACCCGAACACCCGGCCTTCTCTCCCTCTCCAAACCATTGAGGCCGTCGCCTCAGCGTCCGTTGCCGTCCCAGCAGCGGCCTACAAAGCCAACGCCCAAATCAAAGCCTGCACCGGTTGCCCGTGCGCCGTTGTTGAGCTCGGCTGAGATTACGGAGAAGAAGGCGCCTGCGTCCGTTGCCTCACCTTCACCACGGGGCAGATTACAGGCAAAGACCACGCAGAGGTGCGATTAAATGTTTTTCATTGTTATAGTAGTTTTGACCTGGCCACAGCCCTAGAAGTGCCTCTCACTCCGGTGTTCGAGGCAAGCCCGGTCGCCAGCCCTCTCCCCCCATCTCCCAGAATCAATTATTATCCTCGCAGGCAGAGGCAGCCGTAATTTCTTCATCAACAAATCTCTTCGATCCCTTTCTCGATGATTCTTCACACTCTTCTGCTCTTCAAACTCCCACTTCTTCTCCCACTCTGGCTCCTCGTCCCTCCGGAAAGCTCGCAAGAAGAAGGCAGCAGCAGCCTCAATTCGCTACCCCTTCTCCCTCTCCTGTCTTGTCAAAGGCGATCCCCGTCCCAAAATCAAAACGCACCGGCCCATCTACCCTTTCCCGCTCTGAACCTGTCCCGTCGCATATGCCACAACGACCCACTGTCCGTCGATCCTCTTCAGCCTGGGATTTCCCAATTTGTGACGATATGACAGAGGTAGGCGATTTTGACCAAGACAACACCACTCTTTCGCCACCTGTCACTCCCGTCCGCAAACAATATCAGGTGCCACATACCGCTCCCATCTCTCGTCGGTCCCCTGGAGAGTTTTCATTCAACGGCATCAACAACTATCCGTCGCCTGTGTCACCCAAGCGGGGCGGTAGGAAGCATCGTAGGGCCCCGAGCGAGGGCATATTCAATATGTCCTCTGATGAGGATGTGTCCACCGGACCAGGTGGCACCATCTTGAACCCGAACGTCCAAGCTTTGTTCGGGCTTACACGCACCCCAGCACCGGAGACTTCGTCTCCCCTTGTAACGCCAACGCTGTCCCGCGCTGTTCCCTCTACGCATTTCAGGGAATCCTCATCATCTCCACCGGCATTCCCGCTCTCGAGGGAAAAACAACTAGAAAGAGAGGCAGCTGAAAAAGCCGCAGGGTATTTCGCAAGTTCCATGTTCCAGAACTCGCCAAGTCCGGAGGAACTGCCGGACCCTCTTTTCGTTTGAAGAATTTTATTTCGCGATTAATTAGAGAGAAGTTTAGAGGTAAATGTTGTTTCTTCGTTTAAAAAGCTAAAACTAATGAAGGTTTCAGCTGTTGAAGTTAATTTTTTTAGATGTATTTCTTGTCACTTGTCTCTGCACGCCGTCATTCTTTTGCCCGCCCGTTCATTGGCACGACCCATCCACGCCGACCCTCACCTCCCTACTTGTACCCACTCATCCATTATATTTCACTGCATCGAAGCACACCCACCAAGCATCAATGTATCAATACTATTCATCATCACACGCTTTGATCAATATCGTTATTCCTTGCCGAGTGTCATATCACACTGGACATGTCCACCTTGCTCTCTAGGCCATGTTCATAATTTCTTTCGGGTTCTTTTTAGGGAGTTCATCTCGGTTCTTGGCTCCAACATGCACATCACTTGGGCCTACACCATCCATCCATGCCAACTTTACGACGACAGAGGAGGAGGAAGCGCCTATGTATTAGCTTCCCTCCTCCCTTCCTTTTGCGTCGTGCTCTATGTAACGGCGGTGCATCCACACCAACCACACTCTCATACCTCACAACCACCAAACACAACCAACAACAACAATCATGCATGCATCTAAATCATCATAACGCTTCCATGGCTCTGCGCTTCTCTCTTTTTTTCGTTTGTGAACAGAAAACACACTGGTTTATGGCTTATTCGTTCAGGACAACCTCGCTCTTATTCGTGTTTTTCCCCCTCATGAAAATGGGGGGTTTTTGCGCGTATAATAAACAACCTATTTGATGTGGATCGCAACTTATGACCTGTCTATTCATTCATCTATCCCGTCATGTTCAATTCATTCCATTATCGCCGCTTCATACCCCCCCTCCATCCATCCATCCACGCAAACCGCTTAACACCCCCGCAATACATCACGTCACGACTATCTATCCGCACTTCATCTCATCCATCCATCCTTCCTTCCTACCCCCCCCCCCCCCCCGATTCTTCTTTCTGTGGATTGTATAAAAAATATGGGAACCGCATTCTTATGTTGTTGTATAAACTTTTTTTTTGTCTTTATGCCGCGATGATGATGGGCGATGATGGGCTCTGGTGGATTTGTTGGGAGGTGGTGATGTTGATGGATTATGTTGACTTCATTACACCTGGATCGTCTTGACGTTGTCACCTGGATCGTCTTGACTTTATCGCCTGGCTCATCCCAACGATACCACACTTCTCCCACCCTTCCCAAAGTACAACGTTGGGTGGACGTCCCTCGGTCGCGGCAAATAAGTTATTCGCTATCCCGTCTTGCCTTGTCGGATTCCAATTTTTCCATTCATTCCCCACAACGGCCAACATCAATACATGCATTCCCGAATCTGAAGTTGGCGTTGGCTATTCCTCGTGTTTAGATCTTGCGAGGCGCTCATCCCTATACTCTTCAAGCGGATCCTCGCACAATCAATCAACTCACTCACTCGTCATCCCATCAAACTCGAATGCTTGTTGTTTTTGGATCCCTCCGCTCCACGCCTCCACGACTATTCCTATTATTGCATTAAATAAAATATTGCAATTGTGACAACACCCATGCAAGCAAAGTTCATTTTTTATGATCACGCCCCCAATTCAAACCCCACTTTTCTCGTATCTATCAGCCTTTTCAATATTGCCTTTTTGTTCCACTTTCCATTTCTATTTCCGCCACCCTTTTACTTCCCGAGTATCTTATGGATTTTCTTTCTTGGGCACCTCCCTCCCTTTTTAGACGTGGCTTTCTGGGGGTGCCCGTCCCTTTTTTGATCCACTTCACCTACTTTATGATCGTTTCCTTTTTTTTCTTCTTTTTCTCGTCATGTCTCAACAACAACCAACTCAAGTGTATCCAGTATCCCCGAGCAGTATCGTCGTTGCAATTTCTCCCCTTCCCTTTTTTTCTTTACGTATTTTTTCTCTCCCCCCTGATGATTGCCACATATACATACACGATTTTTGGCGTTCCCCCCCCCCCTCTCTTCCTGTTTGTTCTCTTCTCCTCTTGGATGGCGTAGGGGGAGATGGGAAGTGTGCTTGCGAACCTGTCATCTTGCGTCACCGTTGTGTTCTTCTTCACTTGTGCTCTTGATTGGATTGGATGGTGAGTTTTTTGTTGTTGTTGTTGGGTGGGTTTTGGCTGAGTGTTTTTGGTTTGATAGGTTGTCGACTTTTCCTTTCTACCTTGCCATTGCCTTTGCACCCAGGCCTTTCACCAGGCGGCGAAAAACAGCATACCCCACCCACACCAATGCCAGCACATCCCCTCGACTCCAATGCTTCATAATCTCTCAATTCTGCTACAACCCCAACCCAAACTGTGCATTCCGTTTCAACTTTTTTCTTCACCACATTCATGGACTGAAAGATTCAAGTCATACATAGATTGTACATATTACATCTCCCCTTTTTTCTTGCACATTGCATCATCATTATCCCACCACCACCACCACCACCACCTACATACTATCCTCTCGCTATCCCCCCCCCATCTTTCCTCCAAAACCGACGAAACCGAAATCATTGTATTACACCCCTCCTCACCCTCACCGCATACATACGTCCCTCCTTACCTCCCCTCTCTGACCATTTATACACGTCCCTGTGATCGTTACACGCTCCTTAGCACTAGTTTTGTCATTATCCTCCTGTTCATCGTGACATATATACGAAGTGAATGGAAAAAATCATTGATTGTTTTCGTTATTACTCCCGTCACATTGCATTACGTAATGTCTTCACCTTTGTTCAACTCCACGTTGACCCTCGTATAAAAATGGAGGATGTCAGTTCCCCATCTCCCATTGCACTTTCTGTTGGCGCTGATAAAGACTGACAGGACTCGGTTCAAATCATAAGAGGCTCACCTGTAATCAACTACTTTGACCTCTCTCCAACGGGTTTTGCATGGCGCCAACCGCGTCCACAGCAAATCGAGGCTCGGCGCGCAGCAATGAGCGACCGCCTCATCTTCGACATCCTCCTCACCTCCGGCGGAGCCATTCGTGACGCGGACCTCATCTACCCACCTACGGATCCGCAGGGTCTGCGGCGCCTTTTGGACGCGATTGGGTCGTCGCATTATGACGCGCTCAAGAAAAACTGTTTGGTGTATTTTTTGTTAAAGTGGCATCAGGATGGGAGGGAGGAGAAATTGGCAAAGGTGTGTTGTATACCGCCGCAGTTTACGATGTTGGCGGACGCGTACTGGTATTTGGATTCGGGGATTAACGTTCCGGTGAGTTTTTGGGCCACTTGAAGAAAGTTTATTGTGATTACAATTGGGTTGCAGAGGGCTGTTACGCTCCTTTCGGATGCAAGGCTGAACAGGGACTATGCGAGCAAGATATTGCAGGCTATTTCGTTGACGCCTGATCCTGCCCCGCTGATTCGGAGGTATGTCCGTACAGCGAAACCATCGCTTACGGAGCCGAATGATTTGATTATGTATTTGGTTGCGCTGGCGGAGTCGAGTTTGCTCGAGGCGTGGACGTTTCAAAGAACGTTTCATGACAAGGATTTCATGCGTCCGAAGCTGTTTGAGAAGTTGTTGGAGTGGGTTGTTACCCGTGAGTGGGATTTTGTGTGTTTTGGGCGTTGTCTTTGGAGTTCGCTGATGATTTTGTCATCTAGCTGAACCACGGCCTGCGGCGTTGACGATGCTCATCTCCTTGCCCTTATCGCCCTTTGAAGAGGGTTTACTCCACTCATACGCGCAAGATCCCCCTGCTTCGATAAAGTCTTCTGACGCCGCCATTCTTCAAGACCTTGTGTGCGTACGACTAATTCAAGCAGGAAGACACGCCGAGGCGATCAAACTCGACCGTCAGTTCAGTTCCTCCCCTGCGACCAGCCAAAACCTCAAGGCGACGCAAGACCGCAAAAAAATGGTGCAAGACTTGTATGCCGCCTTGACCTCTGCCGAGCGCGCTCAGCTCGACGCAGAGTTAAATTCTGCGGCGAACCCCACACCCGCTGCTGCTCCCCCAAGACCTGTCAATGGTTCTGCGAATGTCGCTGCGGACGTCACCATGTCCCAATCATGGGAAGACGTTCGACCCTCAGACGCGTTGAATCAGTCTACTTCATCAATACAAAATATACGTGCACCAGATCTGAATGGGTCTATTTCCAAGCAATCAGGTGCACCCCGTTTTGGAGGCCCGATCAGCATGAACAACGCTCGTCTACCTCAGCCCGTAACTGCAGCTCCGCTCCTCCCTATTACCTCTACGACCATCACCAACCCCGCCAGCGGGAGCTCCAGCATCCCTACACCGCGGAAGAGTCTTGGATTCCCTGCTACTACACCACTCACCTCATCGCTTTTGGGTCCTTCATCTTCGTCATCAAAGCAACCACGCCAATCACTCAACTCACTCAGTGGTGTTGGTAGCCGTATGTTGGGCACCTTTGGGGGCACTTCTTCGCCTGCGAGTGGGCTCAAGTTCCCGCCACTGGGGAGTTCGACGAATGGCAAAGGAATTCCTCAGCCCATCAACTTCACACCCTCGGGAAGTCGACAAAATGCGTTTTACCAGCCCCCTCAGCCTGCTAAGACAAATGGGGTCAAGAGACCGTTTGATGGCCTGTCTGTGAGTCCTGAACGACCAAACCCGTTGGTTTCGATGGACCAGCAGAGTGAAAATGAGGTTATGGATCTTGATGAAAGTTCGGAGAAGGAGCCTCATACCAATGGTACCGCGAACGGACACACGACACGGCCAGACGATGAAAATATGGTGCTTGAATTTTCGGTATTTGGGAACACTCGAGGAACGAAGACCTCTGCTCCGGAAAAACTAGCTGCTTCCCAAAGCCACAAGAATGAGCTGTCGCTGTCAGCGTCACAGAGGAAACGGTTGCCGCCAGGAGCCTTCCTGGACGATGATGATACACACGAAGATGAGGATGATGAACCACCGCAGCAGGAACAGGAAGAGCAACGGCAGCAACCAAGCAACCAAAAGAGGAAAAGCGCACGAACTAGTAAAAGAACGACTGATGCGCCTACCAAACCTACCCGCACAACAAAGCGTCAGACGAAAACGCGGGAACCAGTGGGGAGTTTCCCGGGTGCTTTGTCGGATAATGATAACGAGGAGGAGGAGGGGGAGGAACAGGACCATGTGATGCCGTTACCTGGGCCGCCTGTGTCAACTGCACCACTGGGGAAAGCGGCTGCGCGTCCGACCCGGAAACCACGCTCGTCAGCGTCCATGTCGGATGTGGGTGATGGGGAGACTGGGGATGGAGTGAAGACGAGGAGGAGGTCGTCTAGGTTGACGACGACGGGGAGTGTGGGTGATTTGGAAGCGCCTGTGAAGACGAGGAAGGGGACGAGTAGGAGTGGGACTGCGGCTGCAAGTAAGAAAAAGCGGTCGTAGTGAGCGTTGATATGCTGTTTTGTTTTGATTATCTTATGATCAAATACCCTGCTGCCATTACTGTCCGTTTTTGCGGGCGGTTTGTTCATGTTCGTTTTATGCAAACACACGTACGAATTATAATATCGTTGACAAAAACGACGTCGTCCATTCACTCAACCACAACCTATCGCCGCAGATTGGTTTCCTTTAATATGGGTCTTCTACTAACGCATTTTGAATTTTTTCAAGGTCCATACTCGTGTCCAACAATCACCTATCTCAGTCTCCAACTACCCGCCAGTGCTTGAAGTGGCGAAGAATGCAATTGGACAATCAAACGCCGGACTGGACACTTGAGAAGAGAGGAAAACGAAAGTCGTGAACGATAATCTCGTCAGCGGAAAGTAGACAATGCCTAGCTGAAAACGGACACAAGGATACAGCTTCGACCACTTTCCCAAGGGTCAAGAACTTATCAGGCGTTGAAATTATATTTTCCTGGGAGGAGAATGCAAACACATAAACTTTGATGCTGAACTCCTCCCCCCAGCACAAAACCAGCTGATTGTGATATATGCAGTAGCAATTGATGAAGATATCGTCGATATGCATCCCTGGGGTGATCATAAGCTCATAGGATGCAGTCTTTTCGATGGTACCCCCAGTCATATCCTCGTTGAGGACCACTAGATAGTGCGAGATCGCAAAGCCAGCTTTGCTTGGGCTAACAATGTCGTAACACCGAGGCTCTGTATACCAGTTT
Organism: Laccaria bicolor S238N-H82; assembly: GCF_000143565.1. Lineage (NCBI taxonomy): Eukaryota > Fungi > Basidiomycota > Agaricomycetes > Agaricales > Hydnangiaceae > Laccaria > Laccaria bicolor. Next base: position 375,074 of record NW_001889903.1, read on the forward strand.
GAGGGTCCTCTAATGACGGATTCAGAGAAAGGGTTATCGTCAAGGAGGGCCACGCCTCCAGGATAATCAATTCCGAAGAGTGGGTTGAGAATGGGGATGTCTGCATGTGGCCTGAGGGTGGTATGTTCATGATCATGAGGCAGAAGGGCTGGCATACTCCACACAGAAATGCCTGTATTCCCAAACAAAATGATTGTGTCGTCAGCGATGATGATCTGCACCAAGAAAGTTATCAAAATGCGGGGTATGAGAAGGAACAGAGCGCACTCGATGAAAATTGCCCACAACACGCCATGATGCTGATGTAGCGGTTACGAAGTCCCAAACCGTTACGACATTACCAAACTTGATAACTACCCGATTGAGGTGTATTGAATATAGGTTGATCGGGGACGTCCAGGTTTGCATGGCCGACCACTGAGAGAGTAGCTCAAACCGTGGGTGGTCATGATGAGGGTATATTTCATATACCTGGAACTTGTGCCATCTGCCAAAATAAAATAAAACTGAGTGAAATGACTACAATTACAAAAATACAAGACAACCGACACTCTGTTTAGACCTAACTGGTTTCTTTCGTCGTCAGTGAGCCTTATCGAAAGGAAGATTCGGAGCGCTGAGCCATCTGGGCTGGGGTGAACCAGATAAATCCCTCCATATTCAAGTTGAGCTTCCACACGAGCATGATCCAGTAAGGGACTATGAGGAGTATGTCCAAGGTCATACAGGCTGATTCGGTCGTCACAAAAATGGATTAAGTATCGACCACCGGGAACGAGGAATAAGTCACGCGAAGAAGTGTTCTGAGGCGCATTCCTCGTGACGACGTGACGCCGTCCCAGCTCGGCGTCACCGCTCGACACCTTATGTCAGCCATTTCTTTTCGCCCTCGTCACAGCGTTTAAGCTGCTTTCGTCCTCCGGCCTCGCTCCAGCTCGTCACCACGCTTTGGCAGGTGGCTGCCCGTCGTCGTCACATCGCTTTGGCATGGGCGCGGGCCACTCGACTCTCCGTCCCCGCTCCTCCGTTACCATCCTCCGTTGTCTCTTTGCTTCACGCGCACTTTCCCTGCCCGCCTTCATATCCCTCGCATCCCAACCGCCCTCACCACCCCTTTGCCCCGACTTTTCGAAGCGACCCTCCGTCTTCTCCACCACGTGCCGCTCATCAATCACTGCTCCCCCTCTCTTCATCGATGCTCAGGCTCGTCTGTTGGAATTTTGGTGGGGAAAGAGAATTTGACTGAATAGTATTGTGAGGGGAGATATGAGAGTGATTTTGAAGTACTTCTCAATCGCATTGTTTAACTAGATACAATTTTCTGTCAAGTACATATACTTTTATTCAATAAATCATACACTCTTGTTGGACTCGATTCATGTAAGAACAGCCACGTTGAATGCTTTAATCACTAATGTAGATAATGTCGTCGTTGTATGTATCAATACCCTGGCGCTTGCCGTGGTGCTGAGCGCCCATGGCAGAAGACTCGGCCTGTGCGCTCAGGTCCTCAGCAGTGAGATCAATGATGGGAGAGACCACACTGTTGTAACAGGATGCACTCGGGGATTTGCATGTTGTGTTCTCGGCAACAGTGAGATCGATGTCCGGACCACTTGGAGATGACTGCCCTGGACCCGAAGCATTGTAGGAAAGGGATTGTCCTCCTCCAAAGTCTTGTCTGTCAGAAGTTGAAGAATGCTGGGATACCTCAGTTGGTTTTCGAGGTGGTAAGGGGATTGGCAGGAATAAAGGGAGGTCGATGACTGGTGACTCAGTGAATTGAGTGGATTGGCCTGATTCGGGTGCTTCTGACTTAGCCGCCTGGCGTTTCACCGTTCGTTTGCGTTTGGCTTTGCCCTGACTAACAGAAGCCGTGTTTTCTGGGAACAACGAAGCTGGAACCCAGAGGCTAAGCTTGTTCTCGCCTTCTGTTCTGTAACGTAGCCCCATCAATTCAATGAAGTTGTCGGTTGAGATTTTAACACGGTGCCAAGAACAGATATTTGATTGACGACGGGTCTGGCGTTGCTTCGGTTGAAGTTCTAGAATTGTGGTGTTCATGTTATCAGTTCGCATGATGTGAGTCTCGGGATTATAGAGCACCCAGGGCTAGTTAAAAATGAAAATAAAATGGCTATCAGTGCGCTGAAGGTATAGCAAGAAATGTCAATCTTACGGAAATCAACATTTGAAGAAAAACACCCTCCCAAATATTGGAGTGAAATGTTTTTCGGAGCGCTGTTGCATCTGTCCAACCAAGGTTCTTTGCGGAAAACGATGCGAGTTTGTTGATGCGAATTTCACGTGGTTTCCACGCCGCAAAGGGGAGCTCGCCAGAAGGGAAAAATGAAGTTGTTTTCGGCTGCACGTAAAACTCAATAACATTCACTGGAGGAAAGTCGGGTGGGATAGCATCAGCAAGGGCTGGGCGACGTGAGGGAAGGAAGCCATGAGTATTCGAGACCAGTTCATTGCGGATGCTGTCAACCCAGGATACCAAGAAGGTAGAAAGATCTTCACCATGCAGGGTATTGAAGGCCCCGAGGAGCTCATCCCCAAAGCCACACTTGGCAAGCCCGTGAGCGGTGACCTCACCACAGCCCTCTAACCCCGCTGCGTAATCCCCGCCCGATAACAAGGCAAGCAGCAAGAGTCCTCCCAGTGTCAACCCTTCGGTATTTTCAATGGCGTCCGCAGTGAATAAGCCAATTTCATCAGCATGTTCAGTTGGTTTGTTTTTTACTGACGTACTAAACACGCTGAATTTTAAATGGTTGAAGCTGTTTTTGTAAAAATCCCCTACCTTCGCAGAACACATATACCCCCAAAGACAAAGATATCACTATCTGTAGTAAGAATCACGTCGATAAAGCTGTGAGAGCTCAGTTTTGCGAGTTCAGCCTCTCCCTCTCCGGGAGCCTAATACAAAAGTTCATGAGAAAAAACCAACTGGCAGGGGGGAGGACTCTAGATACCTGATGAACATGAAATCCGAAGCACTCAATCAGGTCTTTGCATGGGCCAACCCATGATGGTGCAGTTGAGCTGTTCACGGCCTTACCCCGCTTGATACTTGGGCGGTTAGGGCCATCGAAAACAAAGACCCAAGTAGCAGGGCTTCGTAGAAATTTGCAGAGCTTGTAGAAAAATATTTGGAGGTGCCCGGGGCCATGAACGTGGCCATTTGCATGTGCCGCTGCAATGCACTGTGACATAATCGCACTGTGAACCCAGTCGTGTTTTAAAATTGGGCGTAAGAAATAAATTTACGCTTACTCCGTGTCGACACCAATAATCAGAGTATGGTGTCCTTGTGAGTTTCGCTCATAGCCTTCGATGACGGTGAGATCTTGCAAAGAAGTAATGCTCTCGGCCGCCTGAATGCACTAAAAACCAGACACATTTCACATCTCGGAAAAAAAAAGTGAGGTGTTCAAACCTTCCACAAGCCGTGAACACCCATTCTCAGAGGTTGGGTTGGGAAGAGGCGGGATATCGGAAATGATTCAGTTGCAAATTGTTCATGTCTCAAAAATTCCAAGTTTATAATCATGTATTCACGAAAGAACAAAGCGAGATGAATAACATACAACAAGTAACATATGACTTTACCTATGACCTCCGTTCTTTCTTTGGTTTTGGTCGGCCACCAACTGTGGGGGCGCGACGCTTTGAGCCCGTTGCTATCGAAGTTGTCTCTTCAATATCCAAGCTTGCTGTACAGGTTGCGTTCGAACTATTGCCGTCTTTTGCGGACTGTAGAATTAAGTGGGTCATGATATTTAGTCTAGTACATGAAAGGAACGTACCTTCGCGGCGGCTTTTCTCTCGGTGGCGAGAATTTCGACCAGTCCGCTTGTGCCTAACAGACGTGATTTGCCAGGTACTGATCTCATCCCCTCGAGTGTGTCGATTGCCTGCGAAGCTGTGAACCCATTCTTTATCTTGAGGTCAATCCACTCGGGGATCTCGCGGAAACGTTGCCAGGCCTTTCTGTCCTGAAAGGCAAGTCAGCTGTAATCATATGCTTGATCACCAAAAAACAATCACCTTTCCTGCCTTGCGCCATTCTGAACCGAATGCTTGCTCAACTAAGCGAAGTGGGGGTTTGACCCCAGTTTGCGCTCCATTCTCCTCGACGCCCTCGCCAACATTGTAACAATCCCAGACGTCCTGAATCGACATCTGATCGAGAGTCTTTGATGGCTTCCACGCGTCCCAAAGCGGTCCAGGTTGCTTAACTTGTGCGAAGACATCGTTCCAGTGGACAGATCCTTGCCCCAGAACTGGGTGTTCCAAGAGGAGATCGTCGCCTGAATACATGAAAACTTCAAAAGTAATGGTTAGATGTTGAATTGGACATACCTGGTTTACAAAATGCAATGAGGGGTGGCAGGACAAGGTCAACCTCTGTCCGTGGACGTGGAGAGGTTGCTAGACGAGGCGACGGCACGATGAACCCACGGAGACTATTATCGCCTGCAATATAAACACCTGTGTCTTCCGCCGCACGAGTTTCCGGACCAATAACTGCTGGGGCACCGAGATCGCCCGACGCCAAAAGTGGCAGAGTTGAGTCTGATCGAAATTCGAGCTGCCGAGAGATGCAAGCAACCGCAGTTGACGAAGGGCGTGAAGTTTCGTATGAAATAGCCTTTGCCGGAGTCCATCGTGATGTGCGGCGTTGCACGATTTGCGTGAGTTTTTCAATCTGGGCTGTGTTGTTGCGCAAAAGCTCTTTCTGCATGCTGCTCTCTTGGCGAAGTTGCTCCAGAGATTTACGCATGATCTCGTTTTGAAGGCGCTCGAGACTTACAGGGTTGATGGCGTTTGAGTCAATGGTGGCGAGGTGGACGGGAAATACGCTTCGCATCCAAAGACCAACGTCGTCTCGAGCCAGAGCTGGAAGTCGAAAGAGTTTGGAGTTTGGCCTGACTTGAAATATGGCCGCGGCAGCCTGAAACCGATATTATAAGGCCAACAACAAAGGTGATAGGCCTGTGCATACCTGGAATAAGTACGGCCGAAGCCAGATGACCATTTCCCAATAATTTGTGGCCCCGACTCGATCCTTAAGGCCTATAATTGATCTAAGTGCGCTGTAATCTAATCATTGATGACACCAGACCTTTAACCGACTCAATATTTCTCTCTGCTGCAGGGCAAACTAGCTCCAAGAAAGGCTTGGGTACCTCCACCTGAATCCATGATGGATTGTAAGTCTCATGTAGTTTGTAACCGTGAGCGCCCAATATCGCCTACATATGTTTGATGAGCACAAAATGGAAGAATGGTCATAAATACGATACCGATTTTGGGAGCGCTGGCGCATAGGTGTTCTGGTAGGTATCACGCGACCATCCGAGTTTGGATGTCTCCTCAGATCGCACACTAAAGTCATTGTAACCGATTTTGGCAGTGGACGAGATAAACAAGAGACGAACCCCATTTTTTCTTGGTGGTATCCTAGCATGTGGCGAGCAAGATGAGCTTTGAGATTAGACTCAACACCAGCCTTTCTATAAGACTGGACAAAAAGGTTTTGGAGTGCCGTCTCGTTGTAGGGAACGGTAGCCGATGACCCATGAATCAGTCTGATCTGAAGAAAAAAGATACCAAGGTAAGTGCCAACATTCAATGAGAAAGAAACAGAAATACTCACAGCACGCCACGATTTGTTCACAGTATAGTCAATATCATATTTAGTGTCTACGTCGGCTACGTCGTGGATGTAATGTAGATACAAAGCGAAGGCTCCCAACGAGCACATTTCAGGGTTTCTGTGTGCAATAAAACATGTATAGGTAGGATTTATCGTCTACAACGTGTCTGAGTTATGGTTCGGTCATCAACAGCAGAAATTTTACTTACCGTCTTCATCCCTTTGGACCGAGCTTTCTGTTCCATGTCAGATTGCAAACCTAGAACGGCAGGGATGCTCGTTTCGCCGTTAGGATGTAGAAACTGATACGGCTGCATTTCACATAACCGCAATGCCCGGATGTCGTCTCCGCGGTTACCGCTTGCATTCATCATTGTCCATGCCAGGTGTCCGTTGATAGTTGGCTTCACTGAAAATAATATAAATGAATGTTGAGGGGATAGCTGTTCAGTCAGACAAACGTACGCTCTCGGTGCTCCAGGAAACCGTATCGAATGCGTGTGAGGGTCTCGTCTGACAGCTGGGCGAGAAACGTGTTGGCAATGATGTCAGGGGCATCCTCAGCAGGAATGAGCCCCCTGCAGAAAGTTCGTCACGTCGCGTTGACGTTGAATGGAGTTGCGACTTACTCGCGTGCATTTTGTAGGGCCTCGTCCATGCGAGTCTTGACCGCATCGTAAACATGGACGGTCGTGGCAGGCCGCTTGATAGCCAGGGTTGGATCGCGAGCATCTTGAACCTTTCGGATACGCAAGGCACCAAAGAACTCTTTTTTTATTTGTGACTGAAGAGTGTTATCAACGATTATACTAGAAATATTGAGGTACTTACAGCGCCGATGCGAGTGTTGGGTATGTACTCTCCTCGACGGTCTCGCTTGCAACGTCTAGCACAGAAGTCAACGAAAAGCAGCAGAGCGTGCTCGTCGACTATGTCATCGCGGAGCTTGCCTGCCGCAAGAGCTTCCTTCTGGAAAATCTGCAACAAAGGAGCTATTGACATGTGGAACGAGATAGATAGTGCGGACTCACATTCCATGACTTCACGACGCATTTCTGCGTCTTTCTGCCACCTGCCCTCCTGTTGGCTTCCGTTCTTTGAGCCGCTGACACACGCACACTGGTCTGAAACTGTTTATAGGTTGCTAGAAAGGATAGCTTGATCATTGTGAAAGTAACAACGAAAGAAAGCTCGTACCGTCATCGTCCAGGTCAATGTCCTCCGACTCCTCGTCCTCATCCTCCTCTTCGAGGCCACCGGTGTCAAGGGCCCCAAATACGGCTTCCGCAACCCCCTCCCCCACGTCATACTGCTTTGTCAATGCTTCGTCGTCGACATCGAAATCGGCTTCAAGGATTTCTTGATCAGTTTGGCCACTTGATTGGCCTACAGAGTGAGCTGGGCGTGGGGGGATGACGATGGAAAGTGTTTTCGATGGACCAGCCACAGCGTGATCAGGCGAGGGGTTTGTAGTTGCTCGTGCTGGATACCTGTGAAGCGACTTGTAAAGAAAAATCAAAAGCGGAGTCAAGGAGCATACGTACCAGTGGCGGACAAGGGCGTTCCGCAAAAACTCTAGGTTGGCTCGCGTTGCGAAACGAATCTTGAAATGAGAGCATGCCGCCCGCAGGGGCTCTCTCTTTCTGATGGTGAAGCTGAAGGCAAGATGAGATATCCAGGGACGTTGATTACAGTAGGCGAGGGACTTACAGGTGGGCTTTGTACGCTTCTTCCGAGACCAGACTGCCATCGGGTTTTCGAGCAGGAAAGAAGTCGGCATGGAGAAGCTGGGGGTCGATTGGGACGTCGGCAGATGAAGGTGGTGTTGATGGAAGGAGAACGTCGGCGTTTGACGCCGTTGATGCGGCGGGTGTGTTCGTGCCTGGCGTCAGGGCGTGCAGGGTTTCGTTATCGTCGTTAGGGAGGCTCATGTCGGGCGTATTAAATGGACATAAAGTAGTAGGGAACGCGAATAAATTACGGAAAAGGCGAGAAACGGTGGTGGTACAGAGGTAAAGAGACGAATACCGCACGCGTTTAGGTGAGCTGCCTAGCGGTCACCAGCGTATTGTGACCGCCTGCCAAATTTGGGACGCCGTCACCAGAATCTGGTGACATGGCAGCTTAGAACCCCGCTGGGGTCTCCTCGTTCCATCCATGTTTCAATTTCAATTTGGCACCTCCAAGACTTATAGTACGTCGGGCACCACAGAACCACTGCTCATCGTCACCACCTGGCACCGATTTATCAGTGGCCGAGCCGATAGACCGCCACAACGAGGGTAGAACAGCAGCATGCTCTAGTTCCAAGGGGGTGGCGGAACGTGGATTTTGGATATACAGTCACATTACGAATTAAGGCGCCCTCAGCCTACCCCCCCCCACCTCCTACCCCCCAAAAAAGGAAACTTCCGAGTTCCTATGTCAAAAACATACCCAAATAAGTAGTATGTTACATTTTTGGATCCGTTACTACGTGCGACGACACTTCATCCCCATATCCATACAGGTCGGACACATTTCGTGGCTCTCGAATCCGTTTGTCGAGCTGGACACCACCTGTACTGCTGAATGGAGGAGCGGTGGCGCGCTTGTCGTTGGTGGAGTTTGAGGGATTTTTGGTCCAAAAAAGGAGTGAATGGATCATGATGGTATGTTTTGCTGCCGTCTTGACTCTTGACTAGATGGCGGCTTCGCATGCTCTCGATCCGATATGCTGCTGCAGACTTGCTTGACCGCCTGTTCCAACATTTCTCACATTCTGGGCAACAAAGCTTGCTGTCGCTCGTAAACCCCGACGCTTGTCTGTAATAGAGTATCGGATTAGAGTATATATGTAAAATAGGGACTTACTTCTTCTTTGCTATACTTTCAGTGAACCAGCCTATGCTGCTACATTTATATATCATTTACCCTAATTGCCCACTAACCTGATGCATCAGAGGCGTTAACTGTGGGGCCTGTCAGTTAGCCACCAGAGCCTAAATACTCTCCATACTGGTCACTGGGGCCTTCGACGTTGCTGTCAGGGTCCTCCCCCTTTGTCGACGTCAGGGTCTACCTGCCATCACTGTCAGGGTCCCCTCCGTCGTCGCTGTCAGGGTCCTCCCTCTCCTCTGTCATCGCTGTCAGGGCCTGCCCACCGTCGCTGTCAGGGCCCCCTCCCGCCATCGCTGTCAGGGTCCTCTCTCCCCTCCGTCATCGCTGTCAGGGCCCTCCCCCCCTCGTTGTCGCTTCCTTCCCCTCCCTCGTCATCACCGTCAGGGTCTGCTCAACGTTGTGGGTCACTCGTCGTCGTCGCTGTCAGGCTCTTCGATTGCGTTTTCGATTTCGTTGTCACTGCTCACCCTTTCTGCCTCATCCTCTGCCTCATCCTCGTCATCATCATCGTCGACATCCATTCCGTCCTCCTCCCCCCCCCTCTTCTCTTCGTCATCTTCCTCTTCCTCCACATCCTGTAATGGCTGCTTCCAAATTGACTTGAAACTTTCATGGAGCTGCTGATGCAAGTCTGCTTGCTCCATGGAGTACGCGTGAAGGCCTTCCATAGAATCCTTGTCTGATAGTGTTCTTAGCTTTCCTCTTTCCTCCCACCACTGAGCCTTCCAAATCAAAAATGCCAATGTTCTTCTCATTTCCTCCCGAACGAGAAGAACCTCCTCATTTGCCCTATTTGCTCTCGCTCTGCTCTTCGCCCACTCAGATCGTAGGATATCATCCTCTGCCTCCTCCTCCCCAATTGCGAAGCCCTCCACGCGCCATATCCATGACAAAGTGCGACGCGTCTCCCCCGTTCCACCGTGTGGGCCTCGAGCTTCCCTCATGAGATCAATTCCAGGCCCCAGGGTGTCTGGTATGACCAATGTTCCTGGATCCTCCGCCCCAACGCCTGTGTCCTCCACTGTACCTCTCCTTCCCATGGTTACCCGCATCTTCTCTGGGTCGCTATATGCACGAATGTCGGAATCCAGAAGTACACGAAGGGTCTTCTCCCAGGCCCCTGGGCCAGAGAGGGAAAGCTTTGCCAATCTGGCCAGCCGATACTTCGACGCGGAAGCCCTAGCACGAGCATGCACCCGGTCGATAACCGAACGGGATCGCGTGCCCTCCCTCTGGCCTCTAACGTTTTTGTGCTTGAACAGGACCATCCGACTTTTAACGCGGAGGATATGTCGTAGGCTTTCCAATGCATCACTGCACTGGGCAGTCCGCAACTTCTCCTCGATGGCGATCAGGCGAGGGCTGCAGATGGATTTTCGGGCGCTGGGAGAGAGGGAGGAGGGGAGCCAGAGGTCGATTTGTTCCGGGTGATTGGACGTAGGCGGCTGTTTGAATCCCTCTGCTCTTGTGGCGCCGGGACTTTGTTCCTGCTCCATCTGCAGCCGCTGAAGGCCCGGCATATACACCCCTCGAATCTGCTCCCAGTGCTTAATCTTTGCACGCAACACGTTACGCATTTCCGTCAAGGAAGCAGCTTGCCCCGAAGTCCCACCCTTTTCTCGTGTTTTCGCCAGCTCGCAAAGTCTTCGCCTATTTGAAAATTAGTTCGGCGTTATAAAAAGGGAGTCGCGCGAACGTACTGAGAATCCTCCAGCTCCAAAGCCAAAACCATGAAGGAAGCCATACTAGTGGAGTGGAGACCTGCTTCTCCACCTTTCAATAAGCTCTCCTCCTCCTCCTCAGCCAGCTCCTTCCTAATTTCAGCCTCTGTCAAGCCTATTCAAAAAGGAAAGTCAGAAAGGCAAGAGAAATTGATGATCAGGACGCACAGAGCCCACGGGTCAAAAAGGGGTTAGCAGCCTGCTTGGGGTACATTGCCCTATCCCATTCCTCACACATCCTCTCCCACTCCGAAGATAGTTCTTTGGGGAGCGTGTTAGTAAATCCGCGATGGCCTTCAACCTGAACGTTCCTCTGTCGGATTGCAGTCGTATACTTTTTCATCAAAGTTTTGCCTGTGCCAGACGATTAGTAGTGCAATAATACATTTTTAAAACTGCTTACCCATGCCGCAGTACTTCAACCAGTTCCAGAAACCAAAGTGGTCGTCGATAACATCTTGACGTGATCCCGGACCTTGCGTCTTGGTGGCATTCCCAAGTGCATTATTTGCAGCCCATATCCTCTCACAGCCCTCCCCATCCGTCAGCCCCATTCCCAACGAGAGCTTGAAGGAGTACTCTTGATGCCCCACCTGTCCATGGCCGGGCTCGTGGAAGGCGGGAATTTGTGGGCGCATTTCGAGCGGTGAGGCTGGCAGAAGCTCCTTAGGCCAGTGGTTGTTCATCCTTGTATGAAGGTTTTTGAACCATTGGCACGCGATGTCGTAGCTGATGACGACAGGTATATTTGGGGAAGCGTTGCGAATGGCCGTGCCGAATATGTAGTCCATGTTGGCGTATCTATAAACTGTTAGCCGTTTGATGAAGGAGATGGACAAGGCCACGTACCTCTCGCCCTTTTGCAGATTCCCAACGCAGCTTGGAAGCACCATCTCTGATCGGGCGCACGAAACAGCCCCCACGCCTGTGAACCTGAGCCCCTTCGAAAACTTGGAGTTCGCCTTCGCCAAAGCTTGAAAGCCCACACACGTACTGATCTGAGCAAATCGTTAGGGCTTAACGGCGGCGGAATCAGGTGAAAACTTACGTCTTGATCACTTGCCCGAGACAACACATATGCCTCGTATCCTTCGCGTGGCACCATGTATGCCATTCCGATTCCCAGGCCAGGATCGTTTGAGAACGATGAAACCAATTGGTTCTTGAGACGAAAGTTGGCGTCCATGGAATAGATTAAATTGTACAGAAACCTGCAAGGTATTAGAACGGCCCTCGTTGTAAAACGTTGAACCTACTTGAGGGAATCCGGCGACTTCTCCCAGCCCTCAGGAAGGTTTATTCCTGGCCTTGGACAATGGGGGCAACTCAGTCCCAAATCGCCTGGGTTTACTCCTGCAACCCCCACAGGGTCATGACAAACCCCCCCCCTCTTCAACATCTTGAGGTGCCGAAATTGCAGGACCATCCGTAGAAGTGGTCGATACCTCGATTTCGGCACGTTGAGCCCTGTGTTGCTCGTCAACTTCTCCAGCGTCCGGTAAAAGTCGTATGTCGAACCCTTGGTGGTCAGCGCAAGTAGGTGGAGTAGCTGCAAAAGGTTGAAGGAGGCACATGTCTTTGGAATTTTCTGACTCGCAGGATACAGCCCGCGGCGAAGAAGCTGAATGTGCTTGGGTACGGAACGTTCGCAGCCGCAGTAGTCGAACGCCACGTCGTGGATGCCATTCGTGTGGAGAACTCGAAGATCAGTGTGGCAGGGTTCAGCGTTTTTGCACAGTGATCGAGCATGGTTCAGCTGCATGCGAAGCCCAAGGCTCTTGAGGGTTACAACGGTGAAGAAAGCTCCGTTCCACTTCTATTGCAATCAGAAAGTCAGCGCCCGCCATGGCTAAAGGGTGAGCCAGACAAACCTTTATTCGATGAAACGGCAGATGACGGTGCCGTCTAGCGCAACAAGAGCCGCACACGAGATCGGGGAAGAAGCAGTCGGTACAGCGGTGGTCGGGGGAGCCTGGGGTGACAGCCCTCCCAGCCAGACAATCTGGACAAGACCTTTCCCGTCGGAAATCTCCTCGGCCCTCCCTTCGAAGAAATTCATCGAGGTACTCTGTCCGATACCTTTCTTTCCATATGACATGTGGGCGCTTCTGATAAGTCATTAGCCCCCCAACACCAAACCATGATGTCGAACAGCTTACTGAAAGTCTACTTCGTGCTTTCCTTTTCTTTTTGTTGATCTCTGGCGGCATCCTGTCCTCAGCCATAACGTCCCCCTCCATCGCTTCATCATACCACTCTGATCCTGGGTCCAATCCTACTTCGTTGTTGTCCTCTGGCGCCCAAGAGTCCGAAGGAACCCACGCCAACTCCCCCGTTTGTGCCGCACGCCGAGTTTCGGAGACTAGTCGACGAGAGGCGTTGAACTGAGTGGCACGGGAATGTATAACATCCAAATCGTCGTCGAGAACCAGACGGTCGTGGTAAGCGCCGATCCTTTGGCGCTTAGAAGAACGGACGCTTCCGTCCGGGTTTCGACCAGCATTGAAGCGTGCAGTGTTGGCCATTCTAAGTAGATCTGTAAGTAAGTCTTCCACTGTCAGTATTACAAATTACACGTTCACGTGCTTCACGTGAATTCCACAAGCATCACACGAATTCAACAGGACCGTGTCACGATTCCACGAGCATCTTCACGCGAATCCAACAGGATCGTTCTTCAACTTCGCGATTTTACGCGTTGCGACGCCGCATTGACCCAGTAAGCCCTTTATATTTCTTTTTCACCCCCTTGCCTGGCCAGTTCGAGTGGATACTCCGAGCCCAGGGAATCTACTTCGGACTGGGCATTCTCTACCTCATGAATGACGGCGGGTACTCCGAGCCCGGGGAATCTGCTTGATTTTGTAAGGCCTTTTCCTCTCGCCACCGCCCCCTTTTTTTGGAGCATCCTATGAACAAAATTGATTTCTCTACAGGTCTAATGTCGTACAACACAACTGTTCTAGCCTGCAACAACCTCTGTCTTCCACAACTCCTGCTCGACAGCATTAAGCTTGAAGATGGATTGACTTACTTATTCAGTGGCTCCCCTCTAACCTCTCAAGCATCCTCGCCCCTCTCGACCCCGCCGGCGTCTCCAACATCCTCGCCACACCTGCTCGCCTTGCCTTCTGAGGCCTCACCGCACCAGCTCGCCTTCCCTTCTGAGGCCAACGACGACGACGTGCCTCTGCTGTCTATGCCACCAGCCCAGTTGGATCCACCACTACAAACGGATCCACCACGCCGCACAACACGTGCAAAGCAGCGAAGTCATTCCAATCGCAAGAATAAAAGGAAGATGGAGAGAGAAGCTGCCAGGCTCGAAAGCAAGGGTCGAAAAGAAACGTACAAAGCCCGTTCCTCCACGGTGAAGAAGCATATCAAACCCGCCAACCCTTATGAAACACAGTTTGACACCACAACCATCCCCATTGCCTCTTCGGGGTACGTTTCAGTCCCCGGGCGAAAATCCTCCTCCACATTCCCCCTCAAGAAGCTTGTGGGTCCTGATTCGCGGTTTAAGATGGAGAAAGTCGTTTGGGATGGCAAGTAAGTCCTTCTGCCTCTCTATTTCAGCAATCGCTCCAACGTATGATGTGGCAGGCACTCCATTCCCATTGTTGACAAAGACAGTCGAATCTTTGGGCTTTGCGCGGGTGCTGACGCGTCTGACTGGAACGAAGTACATCGGTCTGCTTCGATTGCTTTGGAGGATGCCCGCAGTCGACTGTCTTTGGGGAAAACGGACCGGAGGCATAGGCGGGGACGCTTCGTTGCATGAAACATCGGTATCTCACACGGGGGTGGTCAAACTCAGCCCATGGTATTGCGACACGATTCACCTGATGAAGAAATCCTCTCGGGACTTCTGAAGCACCCTTCGTTTGTACGAATGGCTGGGCATGCATCAGGTAGGAACCCAAACGTCTTGTTCTTTTTTCTGTACTCATAACGGCCAGGCATCTTTGGTACCTGGGCACCCAAGATGCACGCATACTACGCAGACCACCTTCACCGCCTCATGGACCATGACAAGACCCTCACTCGGAACTTTGAGAACAGCATCTTTTCAGCATGCGCCTTCAACTTTGGCCCACAAACCGTATGCTACCGGCACCGCGATCACGCCAACCTCCCATTTGGCTGGTGTGGCATCACCGCGCTTGGTAACTACGACTACAAATTGGGTGGGCATTTGATCCTTTGGGACCTCGGCCTGGTCATTGAGTTCCCACCTGGATCAACAATATTCATTCCCTCAGCCGCGCTAGAGCATTCAAACGCCTCCATTCAGAAGCATGAACGCCGGTATTCGTTTACGCAGTATACGTCAGGTGGAACATTCCGATGGGTTGACTATGGCTTTCAGAAGGCTGACGTCTACCTGGTGTCACTTTCAGAGGAGGGACGCCAGGCAGCCGCTCAGGAAGGTCGTGATAGACTAGCTTTTGGTCTCTCACTTTTCTCCACCCTTGACGAACTCCAGTAGGCCATACATAGATATCTTTTTTGTACCATTTTGTACATAGAAAACAGAAGATGCAACTTTACCAATGACTTGCCAGTGAACCTGAGCTTGACTGAGAGGATATATTAGTGTTTTGCATCATAGATGGACCGTTAAGGAGAGTCAATGCTAGAAGGACTAACGAAGTACATCGACGTGACGCGAGATTCTTGAGTGAGTGACTCTAACTCTTTTAACCAAACTTATCACATTGACTAGAAAGTTACATAGTCACTTTTACTAGACGATGAAAAGGTGTAAATAAGTAGTATTACATGGAGTTATTGTCTACTTCTCTATCTTCTAAGGGAGTAGCATGAAGTCCTCGCAAAATCACTGGATATCTCGCGAAATCACTGGATATCTCGCAAAGTCACTTTGCGAAATGTTGCGAAAACCCTGGAGCTTGAGATCTGAACTCAATCTCGGAAAACTTCTGCATGGTCCCCTCGCCGGCGGGGTTATCAGACAAGAACTTCTGCATGGTGCCCTTGCCGGATGGGGTTATCAGACAGGGAATCTGCAAAGTCACTTGGACTCACCCGGACCCTTTTGACCAATTTAACATATATTGTGATATATATTGCTCTGATCAAAAGGGAACAGTGACCGCGCTCCAGAAACAGACATGGGTAAGGCAGCCCATCCCCAGCACAAAGATCATTGTGCAGTTTATTATTATCGGTGAGCCGTACCCAATGGTCTAGATAGCTCTCGTTGAAGTCATTGATAACATGCAGGAACCAAGAGACTTTACAGAGAAAAGCTCGTGAAAGGGCTCAACGGTGCGTCCAGCCCTGGCACTTGGGGAATGGGTTAAAGCGACTCACCGGCCGCTCAAAGCTTAAAGGAGTACCGGCAAGCAAATGAGACACCAGATGAAGCTAACGCCAGGAAAGCAAGACACAGAGAAGCGGCGGCCAAGTACCGAACATCTCACAGGGCACAGATAAATTTTCGGGCGTGGCAGCGAGATCCCAAGTAAGTTGGACCATCTTGCCATGATCAAATTTGACAGTGTTTCTTAGGAATGCCGAAAAAATGCGTGTGTCAGAGGAGTTACTCGCCCCAATCCTGGCCGCCATGGACGGTGCTATTGCAGGGGTTGATGGCGGACGCTCAGATGCAGAGGTTGAAATCGGGCATTCAGATGGCAGCAAATAGGCTAGTGGATCACCAGGTCTAGGCACGTAGTTGAGGCGATATTAGTTGAGGCGATATTCACATCAAGCCCTGGGGATTTTGCCAATTGGCAAAATAACACAGGGGCTGAAACGTTTGGAGTTGCCCCTTTGGAATTTTATAAGTCCCAAAAAAAATTTATTGAGTCAAAAGACAGAGCACAGCCTGCACAGGCATCTAGTAGTTTCAAACGGCAGTCAGGTTAGAAAAAGGAAATCATAACCGCAATTCGCCATTGGATCAGAATTCTTTGAGTTGGGTGAGATCTACGAACGCGTGTTAGATGGAGGCTTACCAAATGTGTAGACGGCTTGCGCGAACGAGGATCTCTTCATCAGAATCAGCAAACACCCATGCGTCGTCTTGTTCGTCTCCGTCGGCCGATCCAGACTCCCATTCGCCGCTGGAATTGGGCTGGTCTTCAAAAAACTGGTTGATAGGAACGTCGAAAGGGCCCCCCGGAATGGGGATAGCCTCCAGGGTTCCGGTAGTATACGCGTGCCTGTAGACGTCTAAGGCGGCTTTGAAATCGGAGAACTTTTGTAGAATAGATTGAATGCGTCCATTTTTAGCAGGAAGCTTTTGTACCCGAATGGCGGCGTCATGCCTGGAGATAACTAGGGCGTCAGGACGGACCATGGGTAAGCGATATGTGGATTCGTTACCAAGCCGCAAACAGTCCAACCTCCTCGCCTTTGGTAATCACGTAGACGGCGTTAGGAAATTCGGACTCTCTTCCCACAAATTCGTTGGGGTGCGGAATGTAATAGATGGGCTGGAAATCCGTGCTGGCCCTCGCGCGATCGTTATCCACTGCGTTGCTGCCCGGACCTTTGGCCTTCATCACCTCTGGGGCTTTCGAAGGTTCAGCCCTGCGAGCGTCCCTGGGGGCAAATGTTGGGGCAGGTGAGGCGGTGGGCAGATGGAGCTTGACGGTGTGCTTCGTCTTGATGACGATTTCTGCGCCACGGCCTCCAACGAAGGGGTCCGCATTGGCTAAATGGGTACATTATTCACGAGGGAGCAAGCCGTCAGCTGAGGGAGGGCTCACCATCGGCGACGGCGCCTGAGACTCGCGTTGCTTTGCGCACTTGTGTTGGAGGAGGGAGGCGCATTGCCTGACCAGAGGTTGGGGGGGTTCGAAGCATCAGACCGGCGCCAGATGAAACATAATGGCCTTGAGAGGTCATTGGTTAGATTCTTTTTACAAGGGGCGATATTACCGACCATTGAAGTGGGTGGTGATCTCCGTGCCCTGCTTCTTGGGAGTCAGAGGCGCCGAGGTGATGGAGGGCGAAAACGTCGATGTGGAGTCGACGGTAGACGACAGCGAAGAAACGGTAGACAGAGTCGACGGCCTGGTGGGAGTCGACGACCTGGTGGATGATTTCTTGGAAGGCCACCTCATTGCTGCTTGTGGGAATGGAATTGGGGCGTAATCTTTATAGTATCAAATCAGCACTGGGAATCTAGACATGAGAGCGTGGACTTACTGGGGCGACGTTGCCCTAACTTCACCCTTTGCCAAATGAACAAAAGGATCGCGGCCGGTTGTGCGGAATGGTCATCTGAGTCGATCTCTATAGAATGAATTAGCACCAAAAAAGTAGATGATGAAATCTGGTGACTTACACGCGAATCTGACCTCAGTTTCTTCAGGACCCTCGATCTAGCATCGCACAAACAACAGGATTCTTCCCAGTGCGGATAGCCCTGAATGCATCCGTCAACGCAAGGAAACTTGGTAAACCCAGGATCCCGTTGTGTGCCCTGCCAGCAATTGGAATAAAATGCGAAGAGAAAATTGGCTGACCTTTCGTTCTGGTCACCCTCACCTGGTGCGCATCATCAGCGTAAACGAAGGCGAGCGTTCAGCTTACATCCTGATTGATAGTCCACTTACCTGACCTCACACAGATGCCTAATCCCGGAGGCTTCGCCGGTAGCCGCTTGAAGTTCCTGGAGAACGAGTTGCCCGAGTATACGAAGGCAGTCGCCAACAACCGAGACGGCGACTTCCTCTTGGACCTCCTGCGACGATTCTTCAAACGTTATCCAATGGAACTGGAAGACAACGTGGAGCCAACAGAAGAGACGCTCGCAAGTGTGAACGACGAGGAGCCAGACGAGGAGCCAGCACAAGTGGCTACCACCTTTATCATAAAACTAAGGCACTTGCCTGTAGAGCTGTGTGTATAAGTCCACAAGTTTTATGAAAGGCCTTTCATAGGTGTGTCCTGTGTCTTTCTTTCTCATAAAGGCTATGTTCTTCTCATAAGATATAGGCAAGGCCAAAGAGTGCTTTTCATAATTAAACCTGTGCGCTTTCAATAGGTATTTCATTCACTGGGTTAGGTGTATTCATTGCCTTTTTCATAATTAATGGTGTACACTTTCATTGAATATTTCATTAGGAATTTTGGGTGCTTTCATTGCTTTTTTCATAATTAATCCTGTGTGATTTCAATAAATATTTCATTCACTATGTTAGGTGTATTCAATGCCTCTATCATATCTAATGGTGTGCGCTTTCATTGAATATTTCATTAGGAATATTGGATGCTTTCATTGTACTTTTCATAATTAATGTTGTGCAATTTCAATAAATATCTCATTCCCTAGGTCAGGTGTATTCATTGCCTCTTTCATATTTAATGGTGTGCGCTTTCATTGAATATTTCATTAGGAATATTGGATGCTTTCATTGTACTTTTCATAATTAATGTTGTGCAATTTCAATAAATATCTCATTCCCTAGGTCAGGTGTATTCATTGCCTCTTTCATAATTAATGCTGTGCGCTTTCATTGAATATTTCATTATCAATTCTGGGTGCTTTCATTGTGCATTTCAATAAATATTTCATTAGCTAGGTTATATGTATTCATTGCTTCTTTCATAATTAATGATGTGCACTTTCATTGAATATTCCACAGCTTTCATTGGGATTTTTCATTGAGTATCTCAATATTTCATTCCAATTTCATATCTGCCCCCAGGGATATCATTATGATTTTTCATTATATTCCATGATAGCAATGAAATAGCTATTACAGTCCATCCAATGGGTCATTGGGAGGGTGGTCACATGACAAATTTCCAAAAATGGTAAAAAAACAAAAGTTGTAGCTCTTTACCATAGCTTCCAGAATCAGTTGGAATTATGTCCTAAAGTGCTTCCATTGTGGAGATATAAGGTAAAAGGTTTTCAAAAGTGCCGTGTTTTTTTTTGTTTTTTGCATTTTTCTTCATGAAAAGAACACTAAACAACATGATTTCAACAGATTTAGAAAGCTAAGAGAAGGGGCTACAACTATTGTATCGTGGGAAATTTCTCCCAACAAGGAAGGTACATGCCCTAAAAGGGTAATTGACACTGACAGACTACAAAAGTAATTTATAGCCTACAAAGTTTACTAATAGACTACAAAAAAGACTACAAAAGTTGGACATAGACCACAAAGGTCAGACAAAGACTACAAAAATTAGTAGTGTCTGCTTTTCTCATTACAAAAGTAATAGTGTCCGCTTTTTGAGACTACAAAAATTAGTAGTGTCTGTTTTTTCAGACTACAATGGTTTGTAGTGTCCGCTTTTTGAGACTACAAAAGTTAGTAGTGTCTGCTTTTTCAGACTACAATGGTTTGTAGTGTCCGCTTTTTTCATTATAAAAGTTAATAGTGTCCACTTTTTGAGACTACAATGGTTTGTAGTGTCCGCTTTTTGAGACTACAAAAGTTAGTAGTGTCTGCTTTTTCAGACTACAATGGTTTGTAGAGTCCGCTTTGTTCATTATAAAAGTTAATAGTGTCCACTTTTTGAGACTACAATGGTTTGTAGTGTCCGCTTTTTTCATTACAAAAGTTAATTGTATTTGCCTTTTCAGACTACAATGGTTTGTAGTGTGTCCGCTTTTTTCATTACAAAAGTTAATTGTGTCCACTTTTCTGACATATAGTATGTAGTGTGGTTAACTATATATATATAGGTCATTGGGGATATGATTGAAGGATTGGGATGAGTTGACATTCTGCCACT
>NW_001889903.1:395118-397313 GCF_000143565.1 Laccaria bicolor S238N-H82
TGCACCCTGTCCTCTGGCGGCACAAGTTGCGGTGTACCATGTAAACATAGATGGTGATCATACATAGTGATAGGCCTGCAGTCATCAGTTAAATGTCATGAATGTGAGCCATTACAACTGAAAAACATACTGAATGATTAATCACAATGAGAGTCCTACTGCAAGGTGATGAGATACTGTAATTTCTTTTGAAACACAAGCAGCCTTCATTAACTATTGTCTATAGCATGTCCCCCAGAAATACAGCTGAATACAACACACCAGCAGAACACCTTCCAATAAAAACACATTGCCTTTTCATAGGAGACACTTTTTAAATAGCTGTGTTGGAGGTCCAGATATATATAATGAAGCTCTGTTGCAGCAGTGGAATTTTTTCAAAGAGGCTCCGCAAGAGCAATCTATTTTTTTCAAATGGCACTGCAGGCACAATGTATTATTTTTAAAAATGGCACCGCCGGAGCAATGTATTTTTTTAGATGACACCGCCGGAGCAATGTTTTTTTCTTATAAATGGCACCGCCGGAGCAATGTATTTTTTTTTTCAAAAATGGCACCGCCGGGGCAGTGTATTTTTCTTAACAATGGCACCGCCGGGGCAATGCAAATATTTTTAACAATGGCACCGCCGGGGCAATGTATTATTTTTTTAAATGGCACCGCCGGGGCAATGTATTCTTGTTTAAAATGGCACCACTGGAGCATAAATAGCACCGCATTTTTACAAATGGCACTGCCGGAGCAATATGTTATTTTTTAAAATGGCACCGCCGGGGAAATGTATTATTTTTTAAAATAGCACCGCCGGGGCAATGTATTCTTGTTTAAAATGCCACCACTGGAGCATAAATAGCACCGCATTTTTACAAATGGCACCGCCGGAGCAATGTATTATTTTTTTAAATGGCACCGCCGGAGCAGTATATTTTTCTCAAATGGCACTGCTGGAGCAATGCAATTTTTTAAACAAGGCTCTGCCTTTGAAATTGCTCTGGCAGAGTAGTCCTTGCATATTTTTTGAAATACAAAAATCTTGTTTAGGGCAAAGAACACTAGAATTAAATAGACAGTTGATACATATGATTACTAGTAAATGGGCGGTACTGCTGAGGTTTTCTTGTTTTCTTCTGTATATGTTTTCTATGGGGGGACTAAGTGGTGGATTGCAGAGGGTAGATTGCAGGTGGTAGATTGCAGCTGCAGGGGATAGATTGCAGAGGGTATATTGCAGGGGATAGATTGCGGAGGGTATATTGCAGGGGATAGATTGCGGAGGGTATATTGCGGGGGATAGATTGCGGAGGGCATATTGCGGGGGATAGATTGCGGAGGGCATATTGCGGGGGATAGATTGCGGAGGGTATATTGTGGGGGATAGATTGCGGAGGGCATATTGCGGGGGATAGATTGCGGAGGGTAGATTGTGACTGCGGTGGATAGACTACAGAGGGTAAACTCATCTGGATCCTTCATAGGGGTTTGGAAGCCAAGTATATAAACCTCTGTACATGCTCACAAGTGTGCACATTGACTCCACAAACATAGAAAAAAATTATAATGAAGTTTGACACATTTACGTTGCAAACATATTTAAGTACACAATACTTCTGCAAATATTGCCCTGCTGGTGGTGTCATTTTTTTATGATACGCCGCCGGACCAGCCACCGCAAATTGCCTCCGCTTTTATATTGAAAATTTATAATAGCCTGTTAGAATACTTTTGATATGTTTATACTGAGAACATATTTAAGTACACAATACCTCCGCAAACATTGCTTTGCTGGTGGTGTCATTTTTTTATGATACACCGCCGGACCAGCCACCGCACATTGACTCCGCAAAAATAGAAAAAGAATTATAATGAAGTTTGACACATTTACGTTGAAAACATATTCAAGTACACAATACCTCCGCAAATATTGCCCTGCCGGCGGTGTCATTTTTTTATTATACGCCACCGGACCAGGCACCGCAAATCACCTCCGCTTTTATATTGAAAATTTATAATAGCCTATTAGAATATTTTTGACATGTTTACACTGAAAACATATTTAAGTACACAATATGTCCGCAAATATTGCCCTGCCGGCGGTGTCATTTTTTTATTATACGCCGCCGGACCAGGCACCGCAAATCATCTCCGCTTTTATATTGAAAATTTATAATAGCCTGTTAGAATATATTGACACATTA
>NW_001889903.1:397363-398252 GCF_000143565.1 Laccaria bicolor S238N-H82
CACAATGGAAGCACTNTAGGACATAATTCCAACTGATTCTGGAAGCTATGGTAAAGAGCTACAACTTTTGTTTTTTTACCATTTTTGGAAATTTGTCATGTGACCACCCTCCCAATGACNCATTGGATGGACTGTAATAGCTATTTCATTGCTATCATGGAATATAATGAAAAATCATAATGATATCCCTGGGGGCAGATATGAAATTGGAATGAAATATTGAGATACTCAATGAAAAATCCCAATGAAAGCTGTGGAATATTCAATGAAAGTGCACATCATTAATTATGAAAGAAGCAATGAATACATATAACCTAGCTAATGAAATATTTATTGAAATGCACAATGAAAGCACCCAGAATTGATAATGAAATATTCAATGAAAGCGCACAGCATTAATTATGAAAGAGGCAATGAATACACCTGACCTAGGGAATGAGATATTTATTGAAATTGCACAACATTAATTATAAAAAGTACAATGAAAGCATCCAATATTCCTAATGAAATATTCAATGAAAGCGCACACAATTAAATATGAAAGAGGCAATGAATACACCTGACCTAGGGAATGAGATATTTATTGAAATTGCACAGCATTAATTATGAAAAGTACAATGAAAGCATCCAATATTCCTAATGAAATATTCAATGAAAGCGCACACTATTAAATATGAAAGAGGCAATGAATACACCTGACCTAGGGAATGAGATATTTATTGAAATTGCACAACATTAATTATGAAAAGTACAATGAAAGCATCCAATATTCCTAATGAAATATTCAATGAAAGCGTACACCATTAAATATGAAAGAGGCAATGAATACACCTGACCTAGGGAATGAGATATTTATTGAAATTGCACAACATTAATTATGAAAAGACAA
>NW_001889903.1:398302-442907 GCF_000143565.1 Laccaria bicolor S238N-H82
CCAATGACCTATATATATATAGTTAACCACACTACATACTATA
Organism: Laccaria bicolor S238N-H82; assembly: GCF_000143565.1. NCBI lineage: Eukaryota > Fungi > Basidiomycota > Agaricomycetes > Agaricales > Hydnangiaceae > Laccaria > Laccaria bicolor. The sequence goes on from NW_001889903.1 coordinate 398,346, forward strand.
TGTCAGAAAAGTGGACACAATTAACTTTTGTAATGAAAAAAGCGGACACACTACAAACCATTGTAGTCTGAAAAGGCAAATACAATTAACTTTTGTAATGAAAAAAGCGGACACTACAAACCATTGTAGTCTCAAAAAGTGGACACTATTAACTTTTATAATGAACAAAGCGGACTCTACAAACCATTGTAGTCTGAAAAAGCAGACACTACTAACTTTTGTAGTCTCAAAAAGCGGACACTACAAACCATTGTAGTCTCAAAAAGTGGACACTATTAACTTTTATAATGAAAAAAGCGGACACTACAAACCATTGTAGTCTGAAAAAGCAGACACTACTAACTTTTGTAGTCTCAAAAAGCGGACACTACAAACCATTGTAGTCTGAAAAAACAGACACTACTAATTTTTGTAGTCTCAAAAAGCGGACACTATTACTTTTGTAATGAGAAAAGCAGACACTACTAATTTTTGTAGTCTTTGTCTGACCTTTGTGGTCTATGTCCAACTTTTGTAGTCTTTTTTGTAGTCTATTAGTAAACTTTGTAGGCTATAAATTACTTTTGTAGTCTGTCAGTGTCAATTACCCTTTTAGGGCATGTACCTTCCTTGTTGGGAGAAATTTCCCACGATACAATAGTTGTAGCCCCTTCTCTTAGCTTTCTAAATCTGTTGAAATCATGTTGTTTAGTGTTCTTTTCATGAAGAAAAATGCAAAAAACAAAAAAAAAACACGGCACTTTTGAAAACCTTTTACCTTATATCTCCACAATGGAAGCACTTTAGGACATAATTCCAACTGATTCTGGAAGCTATGGTAAAGAGCTACAACTTTTGTTTTTTTACCATTTTTGGAAATTTGTCATGTGACCACCCTCCCAATGACCCATTGGATGGACTGTAATAGCTATTTCATTGCTATCATGGAATATAATGAAAAATCATAATGATATCCCTGGGGGCAGATATGAAATTGGAATGAAATATTGAGATACTCAATGAAAAATCCCAATGAAAGCTGTGGAATATTCAATGAAAGTGCACATCATTAATTATGAAAGAAGCAATGAATACATATAACCTAGCTAATGAAATATTTATTGAAATGCACAATGAAAGCACCCAGAATTGATAATGAAATATTCAATGAAAGCGCACAGCATTAAATATGAAAGAGGCAATGAATACACCTGACCTAGGGAATGAGATATTTATTGAAATTGCACAACATTAATTATGAAAAGTACAATGAAAGCATCCAATATTCCTAATGAAATATTCAATGAAAGCGCACACCATTAGATATGATAGAGGCATTGAATACACCTAACATAGTGAATGAAATATTTATTGAAATCACACAGGATTAATTATGAAAAAAGCAATGAAAGCACCCAAAATTCCTAATGAAATATTCAATGAAAGTGCACACCATTAATTATGAAAAAGGCAATGAATACACCTAACCCAGTGAATGAAATACCTATTGAAAGCGCACAGGTTTAATTATGAAAAGCACTCTGTGGCCTTGCCTATATCTTATGAAAAGAACATATGTTTTATGAGAAAGAAAACACAGGACACATCTATGAAATGCCTTTCATAAAACTTGTGGACTTATACACACAGCTCTACAGGCAATTGCCTTAGTTTTATCATAAAAGTGGTAGCCACCAGTCGAGCCAGAGCCACCAAACAAGGAGACAATGTTGGAGGAAGAGTACGCTGAGATCCTGCAGAAGTTCAACGATCGGCAGGTTGAGATTGAAAAGAAGAGGCAGGTAAGTGTCACATGATGGAACTCGTCTCTCACTTTCCAAGTTGAGTCTCCCATCTACTTGATGCTAATCGATATTTTTCTTAGAAAATAAAGCGTTGGCTAGCTTATCGACACAAGAAGCTTCCCAACTTATCAAAATCCAAGGATTCGCTCCCTGATACCGATGATCCCGCCGTCATCATGCTGGCTAGACTGACAGGCAGCAGCCTTTCAAAACCTCGGGTTCCGATCGCCTACAACATGTGGGGCCGTTTCAACAAACAGAAAATCAATGACGCCTATACCAATGCACATATCTACAAGCCGCTGCCGAAGAATCTGCAAGCTGCAGAGCGCACACGAATCACAAAGAATCTATTCGACGCATTACCCTTGCCTGAGCGCAAGAAGTACATCGAGATGGCCAAGAAAGAAGGTGACGAGAAGTTGAAGGTGTGGAAGGAGAAGCTGTCTAGTGCTCCATCGACAGACCCAGAGGATCGACAGAGGTGTGTAACTTGATTCAAAGCTAATGTTTTTTTCTGACAACTTCTAGGTGCATTGCGGCCCTTCCAATTTTTATGCAACCAATTTTGGACCTCGTTCACGGACACACCAACATGCAGGCCACCTTTATGGTGGGTGGACCAGAGCCTGCAGATGGAGGTCGTTTGAACATTATCAGGTGAGTAGATTGAAGGCTTTGCAGCCAGGCCCAACTAACTTTCTTCTGTGTAGCATGCACGCCGGCTCTGTCAAAGGGCCAGTGCAGATGAACTTCGGTCAGGCAGAGAGGGAGGGATTCCAAGGGGTCGTCACTCCCCTCTTTGGCCGCTATCTTAGAAAGTGCTACAGTACGTTCTTCCATTCGGCGTTTTTCTGTTGATTACTCATGAAACGTCTTAGCTAAATCGGAATGCCGCGCTCAAGCCCTTCCATCATCCGACCCCAACTCTCTTCTCAATCTGCTCAACGGCAATCAAATCACAGTACACAGGGCTGATTGGGACATGGACGACCCATTGGCTTTGGGCCTCGCTTCCAACGTATCGGCCCTGAAGACTCCCAGCTTACCGCCCTCTCGCGAGCATACGCCTGCCCTTGACTCACCGGCCCAGGACGAATCCCCTCCTTCTACCCCACCACCTGCAGTCAGCCTCCTTGAACGTTCTGTGCCTGTCCCCTCTTCCCCTTTCCCCTCTGAGCGCGCAGCGTCCCCTCCTCCGTCTCCAATTTCCTCACCCCCTCTGCCAGTCGCCTCTGAAACGGCCGTTGTTGTAGAAGACAACGCTATTGCTGGTAAAAAGAGGAAAAAGGGCGCTTCTGTTGGTGCGGCAGCGGCAGGTGATCACGAAAGGTCGGCTTCTGTGAAAAAGAGGAGGGGGGCATTGTTGGACCAGACAACAACCGTCAAAGGGGGGAAGAAATCGAAGTCGGGCGTCAAGGCTGGGGCTCGAGGTAGTAACCCAGTCCCAGTGGGGAAGGAGCTGACTGTGGGACTGAGCTCAACGCCAAGTGACCCCTCTATCCGACCTTCTGCAATCAACGTGGAGTCGTCAACCTCTCTTTTGCCCACCCACACCACCTCCTCCCCTGCTTGGTTCGGCCCATGTTCAACAATGCTCCGTTCGAAGGATCTGGGCCCTGAGTGGCTCAAAATGGTTGGTCTTTGGGAGGCCTTTGAGCGACGGCACGACTTCAAGCCCACGAACAAGCAGCCGAACCTCTCCAGCTCCAAACGTCCTCCCTGCATAGGGGAATGGTTGAAGAATGCACGTCGGTCATCATGGCGTCCCTTGGTGGAGAACGCGGTCAAATTCGATAAAGATTTCGACGCAGACTTTGGCGCATGGTGGGGTGGTCTTCTGCGAGCTCAGTCGGTAACGTCAGTCAGGGATTGGTCGCCCATTGCGAAGCCTGGCGTGAACGGGCTTCTGAGTGTGGTTGCTGCCCTTTTCTTTTGGGGTGACTCCTGTGGTCCAACGTCGGCTTGGAGGAAACACATGGGGGAAGTCGTGGAGGCATTTAAGGCCTTAGTCAGCGAGTAAACTGTCAGACCTGTGGGTAAGGGGGGGTTCATGCATGTGGGGGGAGGGTGTCATTGTTCATTGGAAGGGCTCAACGTGTTTTTCTCCCAACTCCTTACTTTTACATAAATATTTCTTAATTCGTCCTTGTATATTCTTTTATTTTTTGCAAAAAAAAATTGCTGACCTTTGCTCCAGTTAAAACATAAAGTGGCAGCTATTGTATATCTTGTACCATTGATGTACATAACAAAGGGAACAACGACTACAAAGAGAACAACGACAACGAAGAAGAACGTCGACTACAAATTTAAAGAGAACAACAACAGCAAAAAAATATGGACCCTGACGGCAGCAAGGAGACTGGACCCTGACGGCGACGACGAGGGTTCTGACGTCAACGACGAGGGGGAAGGTGACGACGATGAGGGGGAATGAGGACTGTGAGGGTGATGAGTAGAGTGGGTGAGGGAGCTAACGGCGGCAAGGAGCCTGGATCCTGACGGCAACGACGACGAGGGATCTGACAGCGACGATGAGGGGGTTTGGTGACGACGAGGGGGAAGGTAACGACGACGAGGGGGAAGGTGACGACGATGAGGGGGAATGAGGACCCTGAGGGTGATGAGTAGAGTGGACCCTGATGGAGAAGGACCCTGATGTCGATGAGAAGGGTGGACCCTGACAGCAACGAGGACCCTGACAGCAATGAGGACAGCAACGACAACCCTGACAGCGTTGAGGACAGCAACGACGGGCAAGCAGCAGGCAGTGTGTATAGTATAGGTGGTAGGAGCTAACTGGCAGGCCCCACAGTTGAGGGCTCTGATGCATCAGGTTAGTGGGTAGTTAGGGTAAATGATATATCATAGTGGCCACTACAGGTGAGTGAACCTGAGCAGCGTTATAAAAAGTTTGTTGACTTTTTTTGGCTCTCAGTCAAAATTTCAGACAGTAAATACGTAAATTAGGGGTTTTCCGTGCATCTGAACTTCCCAACTTCTTTGGGAGCGCGATTTGGCTTATTGGCAAGACTTTTTCAAAGTAGGTCACAAAAAATATTTCGACCCCCTAGCGGAGCCCCCCCCCCTAACCCTATATCCGGGATCCACGTTCCGCCACCCCCTTGTCTAGTTCCAGTAACGTCATCTCGGTCAAAGGAAAAGAGGGCGCGTAGACAGAGTTCGTAACACAAACACGTCGGAGGGTGTTCAGCCAAACCTGGCGTTGCAAGGTCGCTTGATGTAGAGTTCTACATGTCTTTGGTAGATTAACACACTTCTTACACATGGGGATAGGTATTCTTACTTTTCTGAGAGCGATGATATCAAGTGGATTCAAAAGATTAAAGAGGTGTAGGAGTAAATCCAGCGGAAGTGACGGAAAACCGGAGAAGCCACTCGCATTGAGAAGATCGCATTGGGTGTCCTTAATAGCACGATCCATGACGGAGTTCTGGAAAGGGGTGTTGAAATCAAATCAGCAAGCGTCAATTCTTCGTGATCAAGAGAAACAGGGGAGTAAGATTTCCGGTTGTCTCTGGAGGTGACAGAGGCAAACGGATGGGTAACTACAATACAAGTTCTCCTATATATACTGTAGACTACGAAATAAAGATGAAATACCCGGAAAAACACTAATGTACCTTGATTCGTATATCAGGTCACAGGTGCATTGCACATGCTCGCAAAAGCTCCCGAAATTCCAACAAGGGGGGTACTGTGACCTGGCTCAGATGTGCTCGGGGACTGCCGATACGTTTGAGCCAATGACACCTGGCGTTCAGAAGTTGTAGTACGGACTACAGTGTCTTTCACTGCCGTTTGAACAGCGTGAATCGTAATTTCGTGTTTGCTTCTGTTGTACCTGTTACCCTCAGGGTTTTTTGTCACGGCAAATTGAACATCTGCAAGGTCAGCAATTTCACGAGGAGAAAGGGATTCTGCTTCATGCCAGATGATTATGTATCCAGAGACCTGAGTTTCCATGGGCAAGGGCTAGAGTGAGGTCGGACGCTGGTTCACTCAAGATCCCCAAGATCAACTCATCCGTTCTGGGCCAATGTGTGACAAAAAAACCCTGAGGACAACAGAAGCAAACACGAAATTTACGATTCATGTGTGCAAACGGCAGTGAAAGACACTGTAAGTAACAGGCGGAGATTCTACTTATAAATTCTTGATAAATTCCAAAGCTTGATGTCTCCACAAGCACACTCCTGTAGTACATCATACTACTTCTGAGTACTCACGGCCATCCCTTCGAGCCCCCGCGCGTTCGGCTGGTGGGGAAGAGCTGGGGCTGGACAAAGTATATAACAACGCTATGTCCATGTCAGGCTCCAACTACCCCGCCAGTGCCTGAAGTGGCGAGGAAAGTGCGCGATTCTGATTGGACATTCGAGCATAGACGCGAACGAAAGTCGCAAACATGAACCTCATCGTAAAAGAAGAGACAAAGCCTAGCGGAAAACGGACAGAGTGATATACTAAGGAGTTCACCTTTCCATTCCTCAAGCATCAACGCCAGCTCGTTATCCCCCGGAGTTACGGTGTCCTGAGAGAATGCGGACGTGTGGATTTTGATGATGCCAGATCTCTCAGTCCAGGACATAACTAGCTGATCGTGGCATACACGGTAGGGTTCAATGAAAAAATCCTTTTCTAGAGTCGTCCTGAGCTCATAGCATGCGGTCTTTTTGATGGTGCCCCCAGTCATATCCTTGTTGAAGGCTACCAAATAGCGCGAGATCGCAAAGCCGGCTTCCCTTTGGAGAACAGTGTCGTAACACCAACACCAAGGCTCCGTACTATACCAGTCCCAAGGCCCTTGAATAGAAGATTCTGCCTGCAGGGTATCGTCTAAGGGGGGCATGCATTCAGGATAATCGATTTGGAAGAGTGGGTGGATGATGGGGACATCCACATATGACAAGGTGGTATCTGCACGATCACGAGGCAGAAGAGCTGGTTTGTGCCACACGGAAACGCATGTACTCCCAAATAAAATAATCGAGTCACTGGCGATGATGATCTACGATACATAAAAGTTATAAAAATGCGTGGTATAACATAACATAACATTGAACGCACCTGATGAAATTCGCCTACGACGCGCCACGTTGCTGACGTGTCGGCTACAAAATCCCATACTGTCAGGATGTCATTCCGTAGAAAAACTATTTGATTGAGTCGTATTGAAAATAGTTGGGTGGAAGAGCCCAAGAGGATCCAGTGAGAAAGTAACTTCAACCGGGGGCATTCATGATGGGGGTATATTTCATATACCTGAAGATTGTACGATCTGATTTGAATAAGAACTGGGCAACTTGGCTGAAATTATGAGACATGACCCACTGTGCACTTTGACCTATTTGTTCATCCTCGTCTTCAGCAAGCTCATCCGAAACACAAATACGAAGAGCTGATCCATCTGGGCTGGGGTGAACCAGAAACAGCCACTTGAATTGAATTTCCACAGATGCAAGAAGTCGAGTATTGCAATCCAATAAGGTATCCGGCGTAATTCCAAGGTCGTACACACTCATTAGGTGGTCAAAAAAAAGGATTAGGTATCGACCACCAGGAACGAGGAATAAGTCAGATAGAGTGTCGCCCCACGTAGTTATGCCGTCGTCACCATGGCTGGTAGGTCCGCGAAGGGTACGCTTAGTCCTGTACGGCTGATCATCATGCTTGGCCGAGCCGATGGATCGCCACAACGAGGGTACGACAGCAGCATGTTCTAACTCCAATAAGGTCATCTCAGTGAGAGGAAAAGAGGGCGCGAAGACGGAATTCGCAACACAAACGCGTCGGAGGGTGTTCAACCAAACCTGGCGTTGCAACGTGGCTTCATGTAAAGTTCTACATGTCTATGGTGAATTAGCACTTTTCTTAGAATAGGATATGCAGCAAAAAAGCCTCACTTTTCTCAGAGCGATAATATGGAGGGGATCTAGAAACGAGAAGAGGTGTAGGAGTAAATCCAGCGGCAGTGGTGACAGGAAGTCGGAGGAGCCCATTGGACGTTCTTCGCAACACAATTCATACATGGATTGGCAGTCTCAGGACTAACTTTGAAAATATGAAATGGGGGCAGGCACGGTCGGACGCTGGTCGGACGAGTCAACCGTGGACTTGACTGGTGACCAGCTTGACCAAAGCTTGACCAACGCGAATATTAATAAAATTCCGAATATGTAATAGAAAATTCAAATAATTTGCCCCTCATCTTATCTTATCTTGTGACGTTTGAGCCCACCAAGTGTCCACAGGGCCATTCCATTGAATGGGCCTTCCAGATCCATTCAAGTTTGCACTAGGACCCCCGGCAATAGCAGAAAAGGCCAGATCCCCCCAATCCGGACAAAAAGGGACAAAAATGGCTAGAAAAAAAAACCTTTTCGACGCGCAATGTTCTGAAACGTCCAAATCCGAGTTCAATACGCGTGGAAACATATTTTCCATCCGGACAAAACCCCCATTTTCGGGATCAGGCCTTTTCTGCTATTGCCGGGGGTCCTTTTGCACTGTGGCTATCGCGAACTCACCCTTCAATTCAAGCCATAAAAAACATTGCGTCTCTCGCCTTCCGACATCAGCCTCGTTGGCAGGCTAGTAACAAACCCCAGTTTCTCCTTTCCGAGTCCCTAGTATCAAAATGCTGAGAGCTTGTGAACCTGCATTTACAAGGGCAGGGATGTCAGTTTTCTGCAACAAGCACAATGCATTGGGGTGACAGCAGGAACGACAGTCTCAGCTCGTTTGACACCTGGGCCTGAACGCCCACATTGTCGTTGCTCTCTGCACATGATGACCAAGGTAACTATTTTCACCTGTCTTATTGTGTCTTCCACTCACCTCTTCATTCCCTTAGTCATCTTGGACCTACATTCTAGGCGTTATTCTTGCGTTATGGGGCCATGTCGTAATCCGAATAAAAGCACCCTGGGCAAGATGATACTAAGTTACAAACCAGGTCCACCCATCCACAAATTCCTCGAGTTACTACACCCCTCACATTTCATGAAGTGAATGCTACGTAACAGATCTACATGGACAGGTACCTTTCCCACTCTGAGGAATTTTTTTAGCATCCCCAAACGCCCGCATCCATCGTTTGGCCGATTCAAACGTTCTCTGAGATGGAGGCAGTGACGTCCCGATAATGATCATGAGGAGCAAGGGGGGAAATAGGACCATGTGGCGCCTTTACTTGGGCGGCCTCTATCAACTGTAGCACCGGGGAAAGCAGCTGCGCGCCCGACCCGGAAAGCACGCTCCAAGCACGCTCGTCAGCATCCATGTCAGATGTGTGATGGGGAGACCAGGGATGGGGTGAAGACGACGACGGGCAGTGTGGGGGATTTATAAGTGCCTGTAAAGACGGGGGAAGGGGACGAGTAGGAGTGGGACCGTGGCTGCAAGTTCGAAAAAGCGGATGTAGTGAACGTTGACAATGGTGAAATGCTGTTTCGTTTGATCAATACTTATTTCATTGCCGTCACTGTCTATTTTGCGGGCGATTTGCTCATGTTCGTTTCATGCAAACACACGAATTATAATACCGTTGACAAAAAAAAACGACATCCACCCAATCACTCACAGCCTATGTACCCAAGCGCCGCACATTTGTTTCCTTTATATGTGGGTCCTCTACAACGAACCTACTACTCTGACTGGACATTCGAGCATAGAGGCGAACGAAAGTCGTAAACATGAACCTGATCGTAAGAGAAAAAACAAAGCCTAGCGGAAAACGGACAGAGTGACATGCCATTAAAATGGTTACTTTTCCATTCCTCGAGGATCAATGGCTCATCATCCCTCGGAGTTACAGTGTCCTGAGAGGACAATGTTGACGTGTGGGTTTTGATGATGCATTCCATCCAGGCTCCCTCGGTCCAGGACAATACCAGCTGATTGTCGCATACACGGTAGGGTTCAATGAAGAAATCCAAATCTGGGGTGGTCATAAACTCATAGCATGCATTTTCTTTGATGGTGCCCCCAGTCATGTCCTTGTTGAAGGCCACCAAATAGCGCGAGATCGCAAAGCCGGCTTCGCTTGGCAGAACAATGTCGTAACACCAAGGCGCCGATGCTGTATACCAGTCCCCAAACCCTTTAATCATAGAACCAGTCCGAATGGCATCGTCAAGGGAAGGCATGCATTCAGGATAATCGATTCGGAAGAGTGGGTTGATGATGGGGACGTCCACATATGGCAAAGTGGTATGTTCATGATCACGAGGCAGAAGAGCTGGTATGTTCCATACGGAAATGCATGTACTCCCAAATAAAAGAATAGAGTCGTTGGCGATGATGGTCTACAATTCATAAAAATTATAATGTGTGGTATACAAAACATTGAACGCACCTTATGGGATGCGCCGACGACACGCCACGTTGCTAACGTATCGGCTACGAAATCCCAGACTGTCAGGATGTCACCCCTTAAAAAAACTATTCGATTGAGATATACTGAATATAGTTGGGTGGAGGAGCCCAAGGGCATCCAGTCGGAGAGTAACTCCAACTGTGGGTGGTCGTGGTGGGGATATATTTCATATACCTGAAGCTTGTACCATCTGAAACTTTGAATTGGAACTGAGCAACTTGACTGAAATTACAAGAAGCCACGACCCACTCAGTACTCCGACCCACTTCACTTGGAACGAAGATTCGGAGAGCTGATCCATCTGGGCTGGGGTGAATCAGAGGATCCCACTTGAGTCGAATTTCCATAGAAGCAAGAAGTCGAGTATTGCAATCCAGTAGGGTACATCAGGGGGAAAAAAAAGTATAGGTAGTTTGCCCCTTGTATACATTGTCCCCATTGTTCTGACAATATACCCAGTAGGCTGGTATGAAGGTGGTAGACGTTGGTAGTTTACAAGTCATGTGCTAGTAGTCCTGATACACCATCAAGTGATGTCAGTTGCTCGAGTTGCTTGAGTTAACCTCACACTACCATTAGTAGCCTGGGTATTATTAGTTGTCCCGGTACATTCACATAGAAAATTGCATTAGACTCTTGAAATATTGATGTTGTATATGTCGCGTACAATATACATGAAGATCGAGCAAGTATCGGAGAAGATAGAAATCATGCTGATGAAACCGGTGCTGTTGCCTAATTCTGAATCAGAAATGTTTCTAAGTCCATTCGAGCTCCGATGCCACGTGATTCTATGTTGACTTCTCACGGAAAGTTCAACCACAATCGTTCGTTCTTTCTTCCCCTCCCACCACTGACACCACGTACATTTATCTTACACGATGACAGATTTGTCGTCGTCGTCCATCGGTGAGCACCCCTGTCCCAACCCAACTGACTTGAACCACCAACAGATGACTACACGACACTACACGACAACTACAACGGCACAACGCAACGACGACAAAAGCCGGCGACGACACAACAGCGATGGACGACAATGACGGATGACGATGACAGACGACGACGATAGACGACGACAACTGCACTACGACGATAGGAGACGACAACCACACTACGAGGAAAGGTGACGAACACACGACAATAGCATGACGATGACTGCATGCAACGACAATTACACGCAGCAACACACAATAACACCACTAGCGGCGACGACCCACCACCCCCAATCAACGCCAACGATGGCCAGCGCCACACCCCACCCATGCCAACAATGGCCCACACCAACGCCAACAACGGCCCACCACCATGGCCCACCAGCACCCCCATGAACGGCGAGCACAGCTCACCACCAGCACCCACGACGGCCCACCACAACACCAACGCTGACAATGGCCCACCACAACGGCGACGACGACCCACCACGCTCAGTGACAACGGCCGAGCACCCCGTCCCACCAATGGTGAACACGCCCCACCCACAACGACGACGACTCACTAACACCCTCCCGAACGGCTGCAACGGCCCACCAACTGCACCAGCAGATTCAATTGTGCAACGATGGCTCAGGTGATTGCGGCTCCAGTCATAATTCCGGTGTGGTTAACAAAGAAGCTGCCATCGTTTCTAGGCTTGTTGGTGACGCCAAGGATCGGGTTCAAATGGAGTTTGATGGCCGAACTGGGGATACCAACAGTGAGTTATCAGCCTAGGTACATATTAGTAGTTGTTTGATAGTTAGAACTCGCAATGCAATTTTCTATTTTCGTGATCCCCAGCATGTGCCAAAATAAGCATTGTTAGTAGATCAGGTAGCTGCTGTAGGCAGGAACTACTGAGTGCTACCTTCGAGTATGGGGGGAAACTGAGATGCTACCAAGATACTACTGGTATCTACTGCAGTACAAGGGAAGACTACTGGTGTCTACTACAATGCAAGGGAGAACTACCGAAGCAACATATGGGGGGACTTGTATACCAGGCTACTATAAATACTGTGGCTATTTAGAACTACATAATCAAGTTATTTTTCCCTGATGTATCTGGGGTATATCCAAGGTCGTACACGCTCATTAGGCCGTGAACAAAAAGGATTAAGTATCGACCGCCAGGAACGAGCAATAGGTCATCTAGAGTGTCTCCCCATGTAGTTATGCCATCATCACCATGGCTGGTAGGTCCGCGAAGAATACGCTTAGTCCTGTACGGCTGATCATCACCCTCTGGTAGCGGTTTATTGGCCGAGCTGATGGATCGCCACAACGAGGGTATGACAGCAGCATGTTCTAATTCCAATAAGGTCATCTCCATGAAAGGAAGAGAGGGCGCGAAGACGGAATTCGCAACACAGACGCGTCGGAGGGTGTTCAACCAAACCTGGCGTTGCAATGTGGCTTCATGTAAAGTTTTACATGTCTATGGTGGATTAGAACCTTCCTTAGAATAGGGTATGCAGAAAAGAAGCCTTACTTTTCTGAGAGCGATGATATCGAGGGGATCTAGGAACGAGAAGAGGTGTAGGAGTAAATCCAGCGGCAGCGGTGACAGGACATCGGCGGAGCCGCTCGTCTTCAGATGATCGCAATGGACGTTCTCCGCCACAAAATCCATTTTCGTTAACGCGGATTGGCAGTGTCAGCACCGAATTTTGAAACTACGAAATGGGGGCGGGCACGGTTGGACGAGTCAACGGATCGGATGTGATTGACGTTCAAGTTCAAGGTACGATAGATCCAGGTCAAACAATCTCCACGCGAAATTTATTCATCTTGACATCCCGAAAAAGGAAGACCTCATAGCTGATGCGACGAGCATGAAGTAACCGACGTTTGTTGGATGAAGTCAAGCTGTATTGTGATTTCTCATGGTACAGTGCCTCCGAAGTCGCCCACACACTTCAAGTGCTAATTTCAAATCCACAAGACCAGGACGCTTTGCTCATCTAACGGTATCCAGCTGTCCTCCACAAATTTTCGCTAGTAACTGGGAAGTATATTATAAGCCTCTGGCAGATGCCTATTTACAAGCCACAAGCTGTCCAGCCCAGAAGAAAACCCACACGCTGTAACGAAACCTTCCATGAAACAAGGTGCGCCCACGTCACATACACACGGATCCTACAACATCGTCTCATATATGACAGCAGGACAACCCGTGTATCCTACAGCCCAATCCTGCGCCGGCTTCCCCTGCATATGTATGACATCGAGTACATTGTCCAGAGGTTTTCCATGCAACACCCGCTTGGCGAGTTCTGGATGCGCTATCCAGTCGAGACCGGTGAATGCCCCGTCGATTTTCCCCGCTGAGATCAGAATAGCTGCTTCCTCCGGGGAGATGGCTCCGTCCAGGAAGACCTTGGCGTTCTTGATGTAGGGGCCGTAAGATTCAAGCACGTCATGTTGGATGGTTCCTTTCTTGCCTGAATGTGGTTTTGAGTATGATCCCTTGAAGAAATTCAGGTGCTCACCGTCAATTTCAACTTCGGAATTCGCATGAGCAATGTACCGAAGTAGTGTGATGTAAGCAAGATTCAAATTGTCGGCTTCGGCGATGAAGTAGCGGTAGGTATCGAGTGTCTCCTGTAAAGGCATACTACATGAATAAGCTTGAATGAGCGAGATTTAACACAGATAATCGAGCTTACCCAACATCGTTATAGCCATTATGAGAGTTCATCTTGATACCAACATTGCGGCCAAAAACCTGAATGACAGCTTTGAGGACTTCAAGGCCGACTTGAGAGCGATTTTCAACGCTCCCTCCCCATCGATCTGTACGGGTATTTGCCGTGCTATCGAGAAATTGGGCCATCAAATATCCATTGGCACCATGCACTGATTCAGATGGTCAGCGAATTGTGAAAATGGAGGTCTAAAACGAACACACATCCGACGCCATCGAGCCCAGCAAATTTCGCATTAACAGCAGCTTGCTTGAACTGGTCAATGATTACTTGAGGATCAGGAACAGCAGTGGGCTATATATACATCAACGTCAGCGCAGAGACCGTGCAGAATACCAAGGCACCCACGGTGACATATCCAGATATGCCAGGAATATGGCGAAACTTTCCACCTCTGGCGGAAAATGCGGAAGTGGCATAGACGGGCTTAGGATGGAGGTCAGATGTGTTTATAGAATCAGCGGACAAAATATTCACTGTCCCAGCGAGTTTCTGTTCTGGATCAACTGAGCGGGCAGCCCGCCCGACTGCGTACAGTTAACGTTATTTAGGATCTCGAAGTCTATACAGAGCCCCAAGATATCTCACCGTAACATAGTTGTGCGTAGATGTGCCTGCCTCCGCGATGAACGATGCCTCTGGTCTGCTCCGGATCCCCATTGCCTGGCGTATGTGGCAACTCGGTGCTAGAAGCTAAAATTTTAATCGGCGTATGCAAGACATCAGATCTGGACGTACCCTTGACGCGTGACGAGGATACCTTCGATCATGATCAAACCTGCCATTCCGAGTGTTCGTTGGATGTCGTACTCGGTCATGAGGTCACTAGGTATGGCATTTGGTACATGTCTCCTGGTAACCGCGGACATGCCAATTCTGTTCTGAATGATGATGTCGCCGAGTTGAAGAGATTGGAAGAGACAAGCGTTCGTCATTGAGATTGTTAGAGCGTGAAGAATGCGACTGCGAGGTAAGGGATGGGTGATCCATGTTCTTAAGCACTTTGTACCTTGGCCCTCTCTAGTTACGGCGCGTTGGGCCAGGATAGGCGATATCACCAGACGACCCAGTTACGTTGAGTAAAACCTTCTCATTATGTAGATTTGTAAACATGTTACTTTTCAGAGTATCCACCCTCCCATCATAGGAGGAACGGCGTTCGGTCTACCTCAGGCTTCTAATATCCACAAAACTTCGTCAGTTCAGATATAGCAAGCTATAACCCAATTACTTACTTCCTGTCCAAGGAAGGATGCTTCAAGATGTTGCACTCCGGCTACGCTCCTTCATGCACGCATAGCTGAACTCGTATTCGCATCTCTTCTGAGAGACCACCGGCGGCGGCATATTCCTCCGAGATTTTCGTCCTGTAGCACAGAAAGATCTTCAACACAAAAGTTTAAAAAACCTGGGTTCTCTTTACCGGATTCCTTACCAGCAGTATAAACCATAAAACCACAGTTTAATTTAGGCCCGAGTAAACTGGAGCAATACTAGCTCGGGACGCCTTCGATTACGTTCAGAAAGTGCCATAGCAAGGGGTCTTCAGTCTTCGCAGGTGACCATGGATGATATCTGTAAAGAAAGCGGAGACATATGCAGAAGAAGACCTGTAGAACTGACATCAAACACAAGCTACACAACGGCCAGTAGTGGCAAGATTGGTGAGACTGACCGATGTTGAATGTGCTGACTCACGGAATTGACGAGGTTTATGTTGGCATGTGAAGGTTTCGCCAAACAAAGTTTAAGGTGTAATCAGCATCAGCCCAGATAAGCGGTTCACTTTCTCCCGCCTTGTCTCCACCTCGCAAACTGACAAAGAACATCGCGTGAGCTGACTGAGGATCAAGAAGAAGCACCATGGCGAAAGGGTATATAATGGGGATCGCCCTTCGTCAAACTCAGAACTTCAACACATACCACTCAATAACTCGACAATACCAATGACTTCCTATTCTTCTCTCTTCCAACCTATCCAGCTCGGCGACATTACTGTCCAGAATAGGATTGGCATGTCTGCGCTTACCAGGAACCGTGCACCCAACACTGTGCCGAGTGACCTAATGGCCGAGTACTACGTGCAACGAACACTCGGAGGCGCTGGCTTGATCGTTACTGAAGGTGCACTCGTCACGCGTCAAGGGTACGTGCATCATCCTTGTGTATCAATACGTTCTTAAATCAATTTTATTAGGACTGAATGGTCGCACGCACCAGGTATCTGGAATTCGGAACAAACAGAAGCTTGGAAAAAGATTGTAGACGCCGTTCATAGTAACGGAGGGCGCATCTACGCTCAGCTGTGGCATGGTAAGGGATTTTGATACCAGGTGTTAATTGTGGGACGCTAAAATGACCACACACCCAGTTGGGCGACTTTCCCATCCAGATGCATCGGAACAGAAATTAGCTGGAACAGTGAGTAGTTTCCACAGGTTGCTACTTATGGTGTTGACCTCTATTAATCGTAGCCTGTGTATGGCCCATCGGCAATCTCTGCTAGAGGGGGCAAGTTTCGTAATGTCCCCGGCTCCTCAGGATACGTCACTGTATGTACCCCCTTATCCTGCGTGATGGCCACGATGCTGACCATACCTATTCAGCCCACCGCAGTTCCCGATCCTCAAGTTATTGTTGACCAGTTCAAGCAAGCTGCCATCAATGCAAAGTTGGCCGGATTTGATGGTGTTGAATGTACGTTGGGATTATTCACGTTAATCTTCACATCTTACTGACTTTCTGAAAATAGTGCATGGTGCCAACGGGTATCTGATTACCCAATTCCTCGACAGCACGGCAAACAACCGAACAGACAAGTGGGGAGGGAGCATCGAGAATCGCTCCCGATTTGGGCTCGAGGTGCTCAAAGCCCTCGTCGATGTCTTTGGTCGCAATGTTGCGTTGAAACTGAGCCCTTCTGGAGGGTACAACGATGTTGGGTGAGTTAAATCGCGTGAAGTCCAGCGTGGGGCCACGTCGACTGACACTTTTTTCTTCAGTATGCCGTTGCAGGAGACACTCGACACCTACCGCTACTTTATCACCGAAGCCGACAAGTTAAACCTATCGTACATCACTTTGGTTCGGTATGTACCCCACACCGATGTCGAAATTGATGGTGAGTGGCTCTCTATCCCAGAACAACGCATATCGTAAACTAATATCGATAATCAAAGGCAAGAAACGGGGGATCCCGCATGACGTGCTCGAATCTTACCGAACCTACATCAAGAACGCCAAGATATTCCTGAACGCGACCGTCACCGCAGAGGAAGCGGACGCTCTGATTGCGGCCGGAAAGATAGATGGCGCCTTCATTGGCTTCAACTGGATAACGCATCCAGACCTTGCGAAGCGGGTGTTGCATGGAAAGGTTCTCGATAACATTCCAGATATACCGCATTTGCAAGGAGGAAAGGGGGATGGGGACTGGACCGTCGGATATACCGATTATCCCGTTGCTGTGTACTAGATGTAAACTTTCGCATATGAAGTATTCCTCATGATTCGTTTTATAGATGTACTTAAAGTATGCTCCTTACCTGTGATCAATCTTGCAACCGCCTTACAACGGCGGGTTTTCCGACCTTGCACTGACTTGAAAACAGATACTTACACTGCGCTTTAATGTCACAGTAACAGGCGGAGAGCAGCATGCAGCTCAGTTATCTCAACACATAAATATACAAATCCTACTTCATGTCCAATTAATGTCGTCTACAGACACACCCCTGATAAATCGTATTGACTTTCAAGTACTCACAACCACTGTCCCTTCAAGCCCTCGCGCATTGATTTCCCTCGGCCGGGTAGCAGGGGAAAGCTTGGGCTGTACAGGCTTGTAACGACCGCCGTATACACCAATGCCATATCTATGTCATTTTCCAACTACCCCGCCAGTGCCCAAAGTGGCAGAGAAGGTGCGCGACTCTGATTGGACATTCGAGCATAGAGGCGAACGAAAGTCGTAAACATGAATCTCATTGCAAGAGAAATGGCAAAGCCTAGCGGAAAACGGACAGAGTGACATGTTAAAATGGTCACTTTCCCACTCCTCTAGAATCAATGACTCATCAATTACGGTGTTCTGAGAGAACAATGCGGCCGTGTGGGTTTTGATAGTGCATCCCTCACTGTAAGACATGACCAGCTGATCCTGGCATACGTGGTAGGATTCGATGAAGGGCTCCATTTCTGGGGTGGTCATAGCTCATAGCATGCGGTCCTTTCAATGGTGCCCCCAGTCATGTCCTTATTGAAGGCTACAAAATAGCGCGAGATGTCAAAGCCAGCTTCGCTTTCGAAAACAATGTCGTAACACCAAGGCTCCGCATACCAATCCCAAAGCTCTTCCATCATAGATTCTGCCTGAAGGGCGTCGCCAAAGGGGGGCATGCATTCAGGATAATTGACTCGGAAGAGTGGGTTGATGATGGGGACGACCACATGTGACAAGGTGGTATCTTCACGATCACGAGGCAGAAGAGCTGGTATGTTCCACATGGAAGCGCATGTACTCCCAAATAAGATAATCGAGTCGTTGGTGATGACCTACAATACATAAAAGTTGTCATGTGCGGTATAACAGAACATAACGTTGAACGCACCTGATGGAATTTGTCCATGACGCGCCACGTTGCTGACGTATCGGCTACAAAATCCCAGACTGTCAGGATATAATCCCGTACGACAACTATTTGAATGAGATGTATTGAATATATTTGGGCGGAGGAGCTCAAAAGCATCCGAAAGTGGGAGAGTAACTCCAACTGTGGCCGGTCATGGTGGGGATATATTTCGTATACCTGAAGATTGTGCGATCTGATTTAAATAAATTTGAACTGAACAACTTGGCTGAAATTACAAGACATGACCCACTGTTCACTTTGACCTATTTGTTCATGCTCGTCTTCAGCGGGCTCAGCTGAAACACAGATTCGGAGAGCTGATCCATCTAGGCTGGGGTGAACCAGAAACAGCCCCTTAAATTGGATTTCCACAGACGCAAGAAGTCGAGTATTGCAATCCAATAAAGTATCCGGGGTATTTCCAAGGTCGCACACCTCAGTAGGTCGTCAAAAATAAGGATTAGGTATCGACCGCCAGGAACGAGGAATAGGTCAAACAACGCCCCCACGGAGTTATACCGTCATCACCATGGTTGGTAGGTCCGCGAAAAATACGCTTCTTCCTGTACAGCTGATCATCACCTACTGGCAGCGGTTTATTGGCCGAGCCCATGGATCACCACAATGAGGGTATGACAGCAGCATGTTTTAATTCCAATAAGGTCATCTCCGTGAAAGGAAAAGAGGGCGGGAAGACGGAATTCGCAACACAAACGCGTCGGAGGGTGTTCAACCAAACCTGGCGTTGCAACGTGGTTTCATGTAAAGTTTTACATGTCTATGGTGAATTAGCACCTTTCTTAGAATAGGATATGCAGCAAAAAAGCCTTACTTTTCTGAGAGCGATAATATGGAGGGGATAGGCTAGAAACGAGAAGAGGTGTAGGAGTAAATCCAGCGGCAGCGGTGACAGGAAGTCGGAGGAGCCGCTCGTCTTGTGATAATCGCATTGGACGTTCTTCGCAACACAATTCATACACGGATTGGCAGTGTCAGGACCGAATTTTGAAACTATGGAATGGGGGCGGGCACGATTGAACGAGTCAATGGACTTGGATGTGATTGACCTTCAAGCTCACTGTCAACTGACCGATTCAACTTGGATTCTAGACTCGAACCCAGTCTCCGATGGTAGTAATTCGCTATGTTTGATTTGAGTAAGAGGACGTAGTGTTGAATTCAAAAAAATGGGGAAGTTCTGTATTTGGAATGTGTGAGCGGGGTTATGGTATATAATTACACCCCAATAGTACATATCAATAACGGCTACTACTTGGATTCCACACCTGTTGAATGTGCTGACGAACGCAATTGACGAGGTTTATGTTGACATGAGAAGGATTTGCCAAATAAAGTGTGTAAGCACAGGCTGCACAGCGTTTGAAAGCGTCCGTGACCAACCACTTCTCATCTTGCCCTTATCTCCACCTCGCAAAAAACTGACAAAGAACATCGCTTGAGCTGACTGAGGATAGCACCATGGCGAAAGAGTATATAATGGGATTGCCCTTCATCAAACTCAGAACTTCAATACATACCACCCAATAACTCGACGACAACTCGACGATACCAATGACAATTATCACATCCTATTCTTCTCTCTTCCAACCTATCCAGCTCGGCGACATCACTGTCCAGAATAGGATTGGCATGTCTGCGCTTACCAGGAACCGTGCACCCAACACTGTGCCGAGTGACCTAATGGCCGAGTACTACGTGCAACGAACACTCGGAGGCGCTGGCTTGATCGTTACTGAAGGTATACTCGTCACGCGTCAAGGGTACGTGCATCACCCTTGTGTATATCAATACGTTCTTATATTATTTTCATTAGGACCGAATGGTCGCACGCACCGGGTATCTGGAATTCGGAACAAACAGAAGCTTGGAAAAAGATTGTAGACGCCGTTCATAGTAACGGAGGGCGCATTTACGCTCAGCTGTGGCATGGTAAGGGAATTTGATACCAGGTGCTAATTCTGGGACGCTAAAATGACCACATCCAGTTGGGCGACTTTCCCATCCAGATGCCTCAGAACAGAAGTTAGCTGGAACAGTGAGTAGTTTTCCACAGGTTGCTACTTATTGTGTTGACCTTTTCCAATCGTAGCCTGTCTACGGCCCATCGGCAATCTCTGCTAGAGGGGGCAAGTTTCGTAATGTCCCCGGTTCCTCAGGATACGTCACTGTATGTACCCTCTTATCCTGCATCATGGCCCCGATGCTGATAATTCCTGTTCAGCCTACCGCGGTTCCCGATCCTCAAGTCATTGTTGACCAGTTCAAGCAAGCTGCCATCAACGCAAAGTTGGCCGGATTTGACGGCGTTGAATGTACGTTGGAATTAATCACGTTCATCTCTATATCTTACTGACTCTCTGAAAATAGTGCATGGGGCCAACGGGTACATAATTACCCAATTCCTCGATAGCACGGCAAACAGCCGAACAGACAAATGGGGAGGGAGCATCGAGAATCGCTCCCGATTTGGACTCGAGGTGCTGAAAGCCCTCGTCGATGTCTTCGGTCGCAATGTTGCTTTGAAACTAAGCCCTTCTGGAGGGTACAACGATGTTGGGTGAGTTAAATCGCGTGAAGTCGAACGTGGGACGGCGTCGACTGACACTCTACTCTCTAGTATGCCATTGCAGGAGACACTTGACACCTACCGCTACTTCATCACCGAAGCCGACAAGTTAAACCTATCTTACATCACTTTGGTTCGGTATGTACCCCACGCTGATGTCGAAATTGATGGTGAGTAGCCCTCTATCCCAGAATTTCCCATATCGTAAACTAATATTTATCTTCAAAGGCAAGAAACGGGGGATCCCGCATGACGTGCTCGAATCTTACCGAACCTACATCAAGAACGCCAAGATATTCCTGAACGCGACCGTCACCGCAGAGGAAGCGGATGCTCTGATTGCGGCTGGAAAGATAGATGGCGCTTTCATTGGCTTCAACTGGATAACGCATCCAGACCTTGCGAAGCGGGTGTTGCATGGAAAGGTTCTCGATAACATTCCGGATATACCGCATTTGCAACCAGGAAAGGGGGATGGGAACTGGACCGTTGGATATACCGATTATCCCGTTGCTGTGTACTAGATGGAATCTTTCACATATATATGAAGTACCCCCTCATAATTTGTTTTATAGATGTACTTAATGTATGTTCCTTACCAGTCATAATCAATCTAGAAGCATTTAAATTGTAACCACCTTACTACGGCGGGTTTCCCGACCTTGCACCGACTTGAAAACAGATATTTAATTATACTGCAGTATGTCATCGGTGCCCGCTGCCATGTATCAAAGAGTGCACAAACAAGGTTGTTTTTACGCGTTGAGAGTTATCATATTCGTTCGGAATCGTTGGATGCATGAACGCCGAGTTGATCAATAACGACCAGAGTGAACGGGCTTCTCAAGTTTATATCTCAACGAGCGCTGGCGTACAACAACGAGTGCATCTCGTCCCGTACGATGAAGACTGGAATATCCGCAGGCAACCAGGCGAAAGAGAGACCAGCGGACACGGCCCCACCAAGCCGTTAGATTGCGTGCAGCGAGCCATGGCATTGAGGCTTCAGGCCCTTCCATACCCAAGTATTCCATAAACACTGGGTAGAAGCCTGAACGACCCCAGTCGACAACCCACAGACGACCCTTTGAGTCCAAGGTCATGTTTCCCGGGACAAGGTCTTGATGAACGACAACATATTCACGTGGCGGGGAGAGTAAGAGTCTTAAAAGGGGTTCACAATTGGATGGCCTTGCTTTTACCAGCCACCAGTTGAGGTAGTCGCAAAATACGGAAGGGGATGCGTGCAGTGTGGGTCCGAGTCTGTACATCCCATGAATCCACTCCGAACGTGTTTTTCCAGATTTTAAACCTCCACTTGTCTGTGCAGTGATGGTACGAAGAGAGAGTATAAATGACCTAAGCTCCCAGGCAACACGGATGGTGGCCCACAGTCCAAGTTGGGACCAGAGCTGTTCGAGAGTCTGGCCATGCACACGTTCTATGACGATGACATAGTCCTCTGATGGTTGCCTTTTCCATAGGAGCCACTTCGTCACGGTGGTCCTGTGGCCATGCGACCGATTTTGAGACCAGGTTATGTGAAAGCAGACGAATACTTAGACTCCGTTCGAGTTGTAATGAGAGTTGGTGATTGATGTATATAATGCACTATGTCTTCGTCCGTGTAGGTTTCAAGCAAAGACTCGTCAAACCCAGTGCTAGCGGACATGAGCGACTAAGAAAAGTAATTAGTTGTATCCTTATAAATGGATGAAATGCTTGCCTCGGCATTCATCATGTTTCGCTGGTTCTTTCCGCAGCTGACATGTTATGCGTCCCTCCCGAGAGCGACAGTCCATGACTGCATCTGGCGCTAATGGTAATGCGTAACGCGTAACGGCTTTAGCGCTTACCGACTAATCGTTCAAAATCTAAAACTAGAACTGCGGTTGTCACCTTCAATATTCAATGCCATCGACCGCAAACCCAACCTACCACGCATCTCTAAAGTCGCGGAAACTCGGTTGAAGCTCACGATGCTCATTTGTCTTCGTCTTTTCGACATAGAAAATCTGTAAATTCAACAGGTTTTGACAATGGCCCTCACCAATACAAATCCAATTCGAACGCAAGATGTCTTCCCCAGCAAGCCTTTTTCACGCCTCTTCAGATTGGTAACCTCACCATCTCCCACCGCATCGAGATTTCCGCCCTCACGAGTAATTGTCTGGAATTGTGCAGCTGACAGTGGTATCCCCACAGAGCTCATGGCCGAGTATCATGCTCGCCGCGCTGCTGGGGGCGCCGGGTTAATCATCCCACAGGGCACCCCGATCATCCCCAAGGTTCCATTTCCTCCACATGTTTTTGGTCGTATATAAACAACATTTCTCTCCAGCACGGAATGGCCCGACGCACCTGGGATGTGTGTCCGAGAACAGTTGGAAGGCTGGAAGTAACTGCACCGCGAGGGTGGTTACATATTTCCGCAGGTTAGTCGTATTTTGAACGATAGAGTAGAAGTTTTTTAAACTGAACCCTCTTTTCCCCTTAGTTGTGGCACGGTAAGTTTGAAACTTTTCTATTTTGCTCTGTATTCACTCCAACACCAGCTGCCTGGCCCGTGACCGGTTGACCCCCTCTGTCACTGACTCACAGTTCCAATCAAAATTATCCTTTACATAGTCTTTGGGATGAGATCTAAGCCCCTGGGGGGCACTTCCAGCTGAAACCATCACGATCCTGCATCGTCCTGGTCTTGGTGAATGTCTGTCCACATTCCTGCTTACTCTTGTGACCTACATCTACCTCTGCGTCGTCTACATCCTCATTCCAACATTCATCACAACACTCCCTCAACCATGTAGGACTGCTGTTGCACTCTCATGGGCTCTCTGTCAGCTACTTTTCTGCGTGGGGATATGTCTCCTATTTCCAGAAGCATCCCCGACAGAGGTTGAAACTATGGTGTTCGCGTTGTACACATCCAGCATTATCTTTGCTTACTGGACAATGGGGCTCGCTGGTAAGTCGTATCACAATGAAGTAAGAACCGTCTGATTTGGTTATCGGTAGGCCCCATTCCGATCATCGGCGCTGTCCTCTTTTTTGGTGTCATGGGCTACATCACAATCATAAATCCTTTTTTCTGTTCAACTTTCATGCAACATGGGCAGCATCAATTCTCGACGAAGGAGGGGGCAGCAATGACAGAGGGAAACGCTCTGGATGTAGAGAGTTGGCCTCAAAGACACGTGGCAGATGACATCGCTCCATACTCAGTGAGTAACCTTTCCATGCTATTATGTTAAACAGAAAGCTGACTTGGCCTGTTGTGACATAACTGTAGCGGCAATACTCACCACTTCCCCCATGCCCAGGTCTACCAGGATGATAGAGTTAATTTGGGCATTTTCATTTTCATGTAGAACCAAGAATTATGGATCTTCATAGAACTACGAATTTAAACGGACTACTTGTACCAATCACGAACTTTGGTGGTATTGTTGAATACTGAACGGTTGCACTTGCATCGTTTCGTTCTTCCCGTGTGAAGTTTGGTGAACAAATGAACTACATGTAACATCACCGTATATCAGTTTTCAACCTCCCAACGACAACCGCAGCGCAGTCTTTATGCGTATAAACCCTCAGTCCTACAACCAACTCATCCTGGTCCTTCACAAGCGCCTTGAGCTTCTTCAATTTCTCTTCAACTTCGGTTTTTTTCGAGTCGGGTTTTGATTCCAAGTCGTCCTGAATCTTCTCTCCCTCCTGCTTTTTATTTCCTTTACGCTTCTTCTGTCCTTCCGTCTTGTGTTTTTTCCGCTTCTGCTTCGGAACGGGAGGCATGACCTGCGGCTCTGGCTCCGTCTTTCTCCGAAATAACGTAGCCACACTCTTTTTGACAGAAGCTTTCGCTCGTGCTCGCGCGCTTGACTGCTTCTCCACGTAGACATGGTAAAGTTTCAGGTCCTTTTGTATGAGGGAGTCTAGGTCCGCTGGGACGTAGTCGGCAAAGTTCCTGCACCCAATTCCGTCAATTGACCCAGGGAGAGTACACGGAGGGCTTACAATGTGTCAAGATCTGAGTATGTGAAGGATCACTTAGACAAGATGGACGAGAGAACCAAGACGGGCCCACTTACTTTTGGCGATAGCTTGATCTTGTATTTTGTCCATCAGGACCCTTGCTAGAGAGTGG
Organism: Laccaria bicolor S238N-H82; assembly: GCF_000143565.1. Taxonomy (NCBI): domain Eukaryota; kingdom Fungi; phylum Basidiomycota; class Agaricomycetes; order Agaricales; family Hydnangiaceae; genus Laccaria; species Laccaria bicolor. The sequence goes on from NW_001889903.1 coordinate 423,585, forward strand.
CTGCACAGGTACGCTGGGCATGCACAGCCGGAATCCTCGCAACCGCAAGCCACCAAGGGATCCACCTTGTCGATGGGTATGTTACTTAGGCGGGCAATGCGAACCTACCAATGATACCTCCGCAGTAAGCAAAATGACAGTATGCGAATGAAAAGAACACATACATAGATGATATAATTCCCCTTGTCCAAGTTTACTTCCAAGTTAACATTCCTCGAGAAGCCCCAATCATGGTTAGATTGTGCCATGGGTTTATCTTCCCCCAATTTGACAAGAACAAAGTCAAAGCTCCAATTGTTCCCAGGCTTGAGACACTTAAAGTATCGCGCATTGAGTTGAGAGAGGCCGATCACGGTTGCTGATGGTTCTGGGAGGTAAAGTAGGACTGCAGGGGAGATCGTAAGTCAAACGAGGATAAGATACTCTTTTCAATGAATGTTTTACAGGAAACGTCTCCATACGTCCAGGCGGATGCAACTGGTGCGGCTGGTACATTTAGCCAGTACGACGTCATAACCCAGGTAGAGTCAAAGAGGATAGTCCTGTTTATGTCCGTCCAAGTATTCAAGAAATCCTTGTCTACAGGACACACCAATCCATCAACAACGGCGCGCTAACCAAGAAACGAAATACTCACATTCCATAACGAACTGTCCATCATCGCCAAAGACATGACCAAGCTCAGGTAAGATATCCAGCCACTCCCCTTGCCACTCCTTAGAGCCATCCGACCACGGGCCCGTCCACTCTCGAAATCCCCACGGGTTGCGGATGATCACAAATCGCTTGCCTTTACATTCGACCGCGCGTAAGACGGAGTATGCGTGGTTGGCTATCAGCCCTTGGACGTCAATGTATATTTCTTCGCTAGCCATACTGACGGAACCCCCGAAGAGCCGGTCTTTGTTTGCGCGGCAGAGTTCTTCCACCCAAAACCGATCAGGATCCAAGATATCCTACACTGTTATCTCAGCTCTTAAGGTTATTATGAAAATTTGGGTATTGACCTTGGTCATGAGGAATGTTGCTATTCCGCTGAAAAAAAAAAAATCTTAGAAAGAGAAAAGGAAGGGGAAAGAGGGGCAACGAACCCTGTGATGTCTTCAAGAGCCTCAGATTCAAAACCTCCTTGCAAATGATTATAATTGCCATGCAATTTCGCGTACGCCTTCTCAAACAGAGGCACCCACGTCTCCCCGTTTTCCCCTGACCTGGCGAACGTCAACGTCTTCCCACCTTTCCGCGCGATACGGTTATAAAGTGATTTATCATCATGGTATAATTCCTGTTCCTCTTTGCCGAGTTCCTCATATTTGGGTATACGTGTGAATAGCTGACTGTACGCTGCTTAGCGTGACTCTGAGGGCGGACAATGGGCGTGAACCGCTTACTCGTCTATGACGACTCCCACCCATCGGTCATTCTTGAAGAATACAAACCCGTATACACCTACTGCTTCATCGCGCTATACAATATAATAAGCAATGATTTTCGCTAGAGCGTGAACAAATATGAATGCGTACATCAACGCACACCTTCTCGATCAAACCCCGTGCTGTAGAGGCGATAGCAAGCGCCGACAGGAACCAACAGTTTCCCAAGGCTCCTTGCCTAATGTCGTTTGAGTTCGCCGCCCCCTCCGCCGAGAAGAAATGAGGATTCTCAAATATTTGCGTGACGCGCAGAACGTCCTTATGCACATCGGCTGGAATATCTCCATCGCCTGCACCTTGGCCAATCCCGTAGATACATCGACTCGCGTCGTTTTCGAGGTCGAACTCAATGTCTCTATTAATTTGATTTATTGAGGAATTATACGGTGAGCGCAAGGCACGAGGTGACAGCGGGCGTACCTAAATTTCCGGTTCTTGGCCCTACAATCTTTAGAAATCCGTTCCACCTTTCGTCTGCACTCCTCGATGGCTGCGTCCAGCTCGTCTGTGACCAGTAAACCAGGCTCTTGCTTCGAATCGACAAAACAAATCATGCTGTTCGGGCTTAGGGGTGGCAAGGGTACGCTATTCGCCGTCAAGGTGCCAGCTTTAGGAATAGAAAGAGGGCTGGGTTTTTCGACTTTGAAGCGGGTAGGTTTGCTACGACTGTCAATGCTTCTGGCTTCGGACTGGACGTTCGTGACATCCAAGGTCGCATTGGTCCTCCGGGGAGCGACAGGAAGGGGGATTGAATCCATGGTATGTGGTTGGTATTGTGGTGAAGGGACGAGTTTTGTATCATCCAAGTATCATCACAGCATTTTACCACGGCTCCGGGATAGTCAGTTGCGCCCACGAAGACCTTGTGGATGTCACCTTTCTCCACTGCTGGTGCCAGGGCTTGATGTCCGCCCTTTCACATACTAGATCGATCGGAAGTGCTGTCACAACGCGCATAATTGAAGGTGGTGCAAGTCGCAAGTTCGCGGCCATGTTAAACTTTCCCTTAGCATTGGAATTGCCAGGCTTGTGTTAGACTGCCTAGACCTGATTTTACTGCTGCCGTTTAACGTCCAATGTTCCGGCGCTTCGGGGAGAAGAGGGGTGAGGTTTCGGTTTCATAGTAGTTGGTCCGAGTGAGGGGTGGTGGGTCCATTTACGGATAGCGCCCATCCACACAGGCCTGATTTTATGAGTACATACGGCTGTCAAGGTTCAATTTGATCTTCAAGGTCGTACCAAGGTCGTACTTACTGGTATGCCGGGGGAATGGCGGAGCTGACGAGAACTTAATCCATATAATCGTAGTTGATGAAGAGACGGGTTTTTGCTCATTGCCAATTGTTAGAACTGGTTCAAGGGGGTCCTAGGATTCAAAAAATATACCCGGGGTTGATTTTTTTTTAAAGCGCTTACCAAGCGCTTACTGACTTAACCTACCTACCTATGTAATCAGGCATATAGTATTAGTAATATGACATCATCACTTTGATCACTTTGTCCCAGATATGTCGCAAACCTAATTTATGAAACTATTTCCTATGAAATGCAATGTACTATTATGTAGATGATACTGGATATAGGTGAGTGACTTGTAAATTTTATCATATGGAATATATTTCAATGTTGGCTTATCCAATTTCTTTTTGCAATTGGGGCATTTGGTGTTTTAATTACTTAGTATCAAGAACAACTTTCTAAACAACTTGCCAGAAGCTTGTGACATTTAATGACTATACTTCTTTGATTGTGCCAGCTTCGACTGATGGGTTTTGTGACATTGACACTTGGCAGAGATTAGATAAGATTGAAAAAATATTACAGAATGCTTCAATATCATTAACAAGGGGGTAGCGGGACGTGGATCCCGCACCAAGGGTAGGAGGGGGGGGGTCCGGCCGAAGGCCGAAAAAAAAAAGTGACACCCCATCAATTTTCAGATTTTGAAGGGCAGCGACATTCCAGCTTCGGACACGGACGGTCCAAACCAAGAGTACTATCACCTACGTCGACACACCCTACACTCCCCACGCCGCCCCAGGCCAAGTGCCTCTTCCTTCTCTGAATGAGTTACACCACTCGGACTCTTCACTTTCTTTCTCGGCCTACACATTAAAGAGTCACTTTTGAAGATTTATCACATGCACAGTAATGAAGAAATGCCCTCTCATTCTGTACTGTCAGTAGCCGTCAGTGTAGCTACTTACCCAGGATGATCCGTCTTTAAACAAGTTTTTTCAATATCATGCTAGTACAGGCCCGTTATATGCATCTTCAGTGGACTCAACTTAGCTTAAACTTAGTTTACGGCCAACCGCCAGTGCGTAGTTGACTTGTTACATGGAAATATTTTGAATTCAAAAAAAAAAAAAACATGAGTGTGGGAAAAACATACTTTATTAGGAAGGTAATGGTGGGGGGTGTCAGGCAGAACCCTGAAAAAAAAATAACGAGTGTTGGTCTCTTTTCCACATTCCACCACCCCCTTGATCATTAATGCCCACAGTGTCATTGAATTTAGACTTGATTCGGACTGATCTACATATTTTGAAGTGCACTAGCATTACAAACCTGCAGGAGATGGCCTTCCAGGACTGTTTTGAGATCATTTTGTAGAGGGTTCCAATTTTTTTTTCTCAGCCTGTGGCTGACCTCGGTCCTCAACCCGCGCTTTCACGAACCAGGTCGTTTCAATTCACCGCAACTGGGAGGTTGTGTTATGGTTGTGATTGGGTTGTGATGAAGAAGCTCCTTGAAGTTGCATACATCCCATGATATCATTATTTGAATTCAGCACAACTACAACATGCACAAAAAGCTCTCACAGAGCAAGTACCAACGCTCTGCGGGTATCAGGAATCATAGAAATCAGATCTCAACCTCCCAAACACAACCGCAGGACACCCCTTATGCGTATAAACCTTCAACCCCACGACCACCTCATCCTCAGGCTGGTCCGTCATCAGCGTCATCAGCTCATAGTCAAAATCATCATCGTCCCATTCATCTGCTTGCGATGGGTTCTCCCTATGCACGCCCTCCGGCTCTGGCTGTGGCTGCTTCTTGTTGCGATTCAACACCTTGGCGATCTTTTTCTTTATATCAGAGTTGCTTCGTGCTTGGGCCTTGGATTGGCTCTCGAGATAGGCATAGTATTCCTGCAAATCGCGTTGGATTAGGGAGTCCAAGTCTGTTGGGACGAAAGCGGCAAAGTCCCTATACCAAAGCTTCGTGAGTTGAACGTGTGAGGATGTATAAAGGACTTACGACGGATTCAAATCTAATAAAAAGGAGCCGTTAGTCAAAGGTATACACGCAGCCGGGGTGAATCACGTACTCCTGGCAATAGATAGGCTGTTCACTTTGTCCGACAAAATCCTAGATAGAGAGTGGCTCTTCAAGGGGGAATCAGCGCAACTACAGTTGGGATGTGTGCAACCAACCTCAAATAACGGACCTGCACATGCATCTGAGATACTCATGTCTTCCTGGCGGGCAATGCGAACCTACCAAAAATTAAGCAAAACAGCAAGCGAAACAACGAGAAACACACACATAGACCACATAGTTCCCCTTCTCTAAGTTGATTTCCAAATTAACGCTGTTAGCATAGAACCGAGCGTGGTTGGAATGCGCAATGGGTTTATCTTCTCCCAGTCTGACGAGGGCAAAGTCAAGGCTCCATTTGGTGCTTGGTGTGAGGCCCTGGAAAGATCGCGGGTTGAGCTGAGACAGGACTATGACGGTCGCGGATGGTTCTGGGAGCCAGAGGGGGACTGGTGAGGAAGTCACAATCGTAAGCCGAAAATCAGCGTAAAGAGGGACAGGAGACTCACAAGTAACGTCCCCGTACGTCCAGGCGCGACCAGCTGGTGCGATTGGGACATTGAGCCAGTAAGAAGTCATAACCCACGTAGAGTCAAACAGAATGGTTCTGTCTATGTCTGCCCAGGTCTCCAAGAAATCCTTATCTTAAGAGCCATCAAGAACAAGATTGCACTGAACCAAAAGCAAAAAACTTACACTCCATAACAAACTGCCCATCATCCCCAAAACTATGTCCAAGCTCCGGCAAAACCTCCAACCACTCCTTTGTCCATTCCTTCGAGCCATCAGACCATGGTCCCGTCCACTCAATTTTACCCCATGGGTTCCGAATGACCACGAAGCGTTTGCCTTTGCATTCAACTGCGCGTAAGACCGAATACGCGTGGTTAGTAATGAGCCCTTGGACAGCAACGTCATCATTCCGTCCGTTCTGCGAGTTATCAATCGCCCCAACTGAACAGCCAAACAGCCGATCTTTGTTTGCGCGAGAAAGTTCGTCTACCCAGAACCGGTCGGGGTCAAGGATGTCCTTGATAAGAAGGTATGTCGCTACTCCACTAAAGGAAAAAGATTACATCAGTTGAAAAAAAAAAATTAAAATTAAAAAATTAAAAAAAAAGGGGACAAACCCCGTAAGTTCCTCCAGCGCCTCCCCCTCAAAACCGCTATCCAAATGTTTATAATTCCCATGCAACTTCGCATAGGCCTTTTCAATCAACGCCACCCACGTCTCCCCCGTCATCCCGGATCTGGCGAAATGCAGAGTCTTACCCCCCTTGCGCGCCATACGGTTGTATTTCGACTTGTCGTAGTGGTATAGTAGTTTTGCATGGTGGCTGAGTTCTTCGAATTTGGGGATTTGTGTAAATAGCTGACTGGGGGGGGTCGTTAGTGTCGGGTGTAACTCTGAATTTGGCTGGAGGGAGAAAAGGCTTACTCGTCAATGACGACGTCGATCCATCGATCATTCTTAAAAAATACGAACCCATACACTCCCACTTGTTCATCCCGCTGTAGAACAAACCAACCATCAACATCCAGTAATGCGCGAACGAACTACGAAAAAAGAAAAAAATACACACAGCAACGCAAACCTTCTCAATCAATCCCGGCGTCGTACTCGCCATAGCCAGCGCCGAGAGGAACCAACAGTCCCTCAGTGCACCCTGCGCAATGTCGTTCGAGCTCGCCACACCCTCTGCCGAGAAAAAGTGCGGATTCTCGAATATCTGGGTGACGCGAAGAACATCCGCGTGTGAGCCTTCGTTGCCACTCGTTGCGACGCCATAACGGCACCGGCGGGCATCATTCTCAAGGTCGAACTCGATGTCCCTATTCTTATTATTTAGTTCAATAGTTATGATGGTGGGCGGGATGGGAACACAAACCTGAATTTACGGTTCCTGGATCTACAATCCTTCGAAATCTGCTCAACCTTGGCTCTACACTCCCCAATCGCCGCGTTGAGTCCGGAAGTGACTAGCAACCCAGGCTGTTCATCCGGGTCAACGAAACAGATCATATTGGTTGGCCCGTCATCAGCCGATTTGGCATCCTCTCCTTCCGGGTTGTCATCGGTAGGAACTTCCAGGCTGGGTACCTCCGAACTGTTGTTGCTCTCCTCTAAGTTGGCTTTGCCACCGGCAGGTTTGGTGTTTGGATTTTTATTGCCAGGCTTATGTTTGGGCTTACGAACCCTATGGTGCGGTTTAACGTCCAAAGTAGATGCTGTAGGGGTGGCTGGGGGAGATTTTGAATCCATTGTACAGTGGTGGGGGTGCGGTGAATTTACTCATGATGATCACAGCGTTATAAAGGATGTGGAAGGTGCTGCTTTAGCGCCCGCGGGACCTTTGATTTATTTTATGTATGGCGCCCGAGTTGGTGTCATGATCATGGTAAGTATTAGGGCTTCTTGATTGAGCTGGCGCCAGGTCGGCGCTTCCACAAACTTCGACGCATCGTGGCCAAATCGTGGCACTGGAGACCGGGTTGTGAGCGATAGGTACGAACGCGAGTTCAGCAATTTAAGTATCTAAAAATTGAGGAGAGGAGAGTCCGAATTTGAATAAGTTTCAAGTCCCCATTGACAGAAAAAAAAACCGACCAACGGCCATCTTTTCCTCACTCTTCGATGAACACACTCACATGATGAGAGCTTCGGCTGTCGTAACTGCAAATTTTCCGAGTGGATACTGGAATATTTTTGGCACAACGACCGTTCACCAGGCTCGAGACCAGCCGTTCTGGCGGCGCAAAAGAAACTACGTGTGGGATGGAGTTGCGGCTTGTCCAAGTTAACCGTGATGAAGTACACGGCCCTGTGAGATGACCGGTGATTCGCGACGCGGCGCGGACAAAGGCCGATGACGAAGTTATATAGTAAACGAGTAGGTATGTATCTATACATACCTTATGACCATTGACGAAGAGGACAACGATGAAGGAAACTTGAAAAATACTGGGTCACGTGTACGGTATCGTATTGCGTCCATGTGCTTGATTGTTTCCCATAGTATATAAGAATCTTAATGACGATGAATTTTAGCACAACTACAACATGCACAAAAAGCAAGTACCAACATTCTGCGGGTATCAGGAACAAATCAGGAAGCATGGAAATCAGATCTCAACCTCCCAAACACAGTTGCAGGACACTCTTTATGCGTATAAACCTTCAAGCCCACAATCACCTCATCCTGGTCCGTCACCAGCGTCATCAGCTGCGCCTGCCCCGGACCATTGTCACTATCATCATCACTATCATCGTCACGCCATTCATCCGCCTGCTGTTGGTGGTCCCTCTTCGGCAAGGGATGCACGCCCTCCGGTTCCGACTGTGGCTGCTTCTTGTTGCGATTCAACACCTTGGCGATCTTCTTCTTTATATCAGAGTTGCTTCGTGCTTGCGCCTTGGCTTGTCTCTCGAGGTAGGCATAGTATTCCTGCAAATCACGTTGGATTAGGGAGTCCAAGTCCGTTGGGACGAAAGGGGCAAAGTTCCTATAAACAATGGCTTGTTGAGTTGAAACATGTGAGGGCTTTATAAAGGACTTACGACGAATTCAAATCTGATAACAGTAGCCGTTAGTCAAGGAGTAGAACGCAGCCAAAGTGAATAACGTACTCCTGGCAATAGACAGGCTTTTCACTTTATCCGACAGAATCCTAGATAGAGAGTGGCTCTTCAAGGGGGAGTTGGGGCAATAACAGTTGGGAAGTGTGCAACCACCCTCAAATTGCGGACCTGCACCAGGGATAGTCATGTCTTCCTGGCGGGCAATGCGAACCTACCGACAGCAATTGAGCGAAACCCAAAAGGCGAAACAACGAAGAAAAGACAGACATAGACCACATAATCACCCTTCTCCAAATTGATTTCCAAATTAACGCTGTTCGCATAGTACCAAACGTGGTTAGAATGCGCAATGGGTTTATCTTCTCCCAATTTGATGAGGGCAAAGTCAAGGCTCCAATTAGTGCCTGCTTTAAGGCCCTGGAAAGATCGCGTATTGAGCTGAGACAGGACTATGACGGTCGCCGATGGTTCTGGGAGCGAGAGGGGGACTGGCGAGCAAGTCAAAATCCGCAAGCCGAAAATCAGCCGTGAAAGGATAGAGGAGAACTCACAAGTAACGTCCCCGTACGTCCAGGCGCGACCAGCTGGTGCGATTGGGACATTGAGCCAGTACGAAGTCATAACCCACGTAGAGTCAAACAGAATGGTTCTATCAATGTCTGCCCAGGTCTCCAAGAAATCCTTATCTGAAAAAGCCATCAAGACCAAGCCTGCACTGAACCAAAAGCAAAAAAAAAAACCCACATTCCATAACGAACTGCCCATCATCTCCAAAACTATGCCCAAGCTCCGGCAAAGCCTCCAACCACTCCCCCGTCCACTCCTTCGAGCCATCAGACCACGGGCCCGTCCACTCCGTTTTACCCCACGGGTTCCGAATGACCACGAAACGTTTGCCTTTACATTCCACTGCGCGCAAAACCGAATACGCGTGGTTCGTAATGAGCCCTTGGACGTCAACGTCGTCTTCTTGTTCGTTCCGCGAGGTATCAATCGCCCCAACTGAACACCCAAACAACCGATCCTTGTTCGCGCGGGAAAGTTCGTCCACCCAGAACCGGTCGGGGTCGAGGATGTCTTTGGTTAGAATGTACGTCGCTACTCCACTAAAAAAAAAGAAAAAGAAAAAAGATGGATCAGCCGAAGAAAAACATTTGAAGGAAAACAGGACAAACCCCGTAAGCTGCTCCAACGCCTCCGCCTCCGAACCTCCACTCAAATGTTCATAATTCCCATGCAACTTCGCATACGCTTTTTCAATCAACGGCACCCACGTCTCCCCCGTCATCCCAGATCTAGCGAAATGCAGAGTCTTACCCCCCTTGCGCGCGATACGGTTATAGTTCGCCTTGTCGTCATGGTATAGTGCCTTTTCGCCGTCGCTGAGTTCTTCGAATTTCGGGATTTGTGTGAATAGCTGGCTGGAGGAGGGGGTGGGGAAGGGTTAGCGTCCTAGATTTGGTTGGAGGGAGAAAAAGGCTTACTCGTCAATGATAACATCGACCCATCGATCATTCTTGAAAAATACGAATCCGTACACTCCCACTTGTTCATCCCGCTGAGAACCAATCATCAACATCCATCCAGTGCCTTGTAAACGAATCAAAAAAAGGAATACACACAGCAACGCAAACCTTCTCAATCAACCCCTGCGTCGTACTCGCAATAGCCAGCGCCGAAAGGAACCAACAATCCCCCAATTTCCCCTGCGCAATATCATTCGAGCTCGCCGCGCCCTCTGCCGAGAAAAAGTGTGGATTCTCGAATATCTGGGTGACGCGGAGAACATCCGCGTGTGAACCTGTGTTTTCACTCGTTGCGGGGGAAGAGATGCCGTAAAGGCATCGGCGGACGTCGTTCTCCAGGTCGAATTCGATGTCTCTATTATCATTATTATTAAGTTAGATGATTAGATGGTTGGATGGTTGGGCGGGGAACAAGACAAACAAACCTGAATTTCCGGTTCCGAGCTCTACAATCTTTCGAAATCCGCTCAACTTTAGCTCTACACTCCCCAATCGCCGCATCTAATTCGTCAGTGACCAATAACCCAGGCTTTGTATCCGGATCAACGAAACAGATCGGCCCATCGTCAGTCGCTTTCGAGGCATCCTCTCCTCCTTCATCGATAGGAACTTCCAAGCTGGGTACCTCCAGCTCCAAATTGACGCTGCTGCCCTCCTCCAAGTCCAAGTTGGCCCCTTTGCCGCCGGGAGACTTGGGGTTGGGATTGTTATTGCCAGGCTTTTGTTTAGGCCTAGACCTGCTTTTAGTGCGGGCCCTCTGGTGCGGTTTAACGTCCAACGTAGAAGCTATATGAGTGGTGGGGGAATCCATTGTACAGTGGTGGTGGTGGCAGTTGGTGGGTTCAAGTGGGGTGCGGTGGGTTCACTTCACGATGGATCACGGCGTTATAAAGGGTGTGGAAGGTGCTATTCGAGCGCCCGCGGAACCGCCCAGGGGCCTTGTGAGTAAGTATGGGTTGTCGTGGCCCGTGGGTGTCGTGATCATGATATGTATCTGAACCAAGTGTCAGGACTCAGGGCTTGATATCTTGATTCGGCGCCTGGTCAGCACTTCCAGAAACTTCAAAAGCGTGGAGTTTATCGATTATCCTGGTGCAAGGGGGAACGCGAGTTCTGCGAGTTAGCTAGTCAGAATTTGAATACATTTCAAGTCACACACCTAGTAGCGTTGGCGGGAACTCCACGGCAGGATTTTGATTTCCGACCAACTCAATTCTTCCATTCACCAAATACACAAATACACTGATGTACAATATCTTGTCATTGATACCTCACTATGCTGTCTAATGTGCATTCTTCATCGCCCCGTGTATCTTCCTCAACCTCCGCGTATTTTTTCATTCCATGTAAGGCAACTCTCATGAGATCGGGCAGTGCCGACAAATTTATTCAATTTATGTATATTTGTCCAAGTTGTTTGGACGTAATTTTTTCAGCCCTAACCCTAATTTCCTTCTCTATATATTTTTCACATGTCATATGTATTTTATTCTTCATGTATTTTATTACTGACCCATGTCCAAAAATACAAAAATGTTCTGTAAGATATGCAGAATAAAAAATACGTGGAGAAGAATACAAAATACGTGGAGGAAGAGAAAAAACAAAGACATTGGCACTCAATGATGACTTGATCAACAATCATTCGACAACCTTCAGAAGGATTAGTGGAGACAGTAGATTGCTGATCTAGACATGTTAAATTTCTCATATTGGGGCAAGGTTGGGGGTGGATTTTATGATTATTCAAAATTTATCAAGTTAGTTTTTGAAGCTTTAATTCGTGAGAAAACGCTATGGCTCGGACTAGCGTTGGCGGAAGCTCCACGGCAGGTATACAGAATTGGAGGGAAATGTAACCCTGCCCTAGGGCTTATCACGAGAACTTCGAATTACAAAAGCGAATCCTGCCGTGGAGCTCCCGCCAACCTTACACCTAGTAGAGCTTCGAGCGTCGTAATTGTGCAAATCTCCCAGTGGATAATGTTCATTGTCGAGTCCCGGGCCGGATTTTTACCTTTGTTTGTGTTCGAATTCACGTCCCACTAAGAAACAAGAGAACGTTGTGAGAGGTTGAAAGAGGCAAGGTAGAAAATATATATGCAATAAAAAAAATGCTAGTCATACACATGTTGCTTAATTGTTTTCCATAGTAAGAGTGAAGTATAATATCTAAAGAGTCCCAATGATGATGATGAATATGCAAGAAGAAAAAAAGGATCGGAAGAAGCATGGTCATGACCGCGAAGCCTCCACAGCAGCCACAAGTCTCCTCCACGACGCTTGTATAACTTCATACAAAGCCTCATCGACAACACCAAGCGCACACGCATCCGCCCACAATCCGTGGATAAGCCCCATATGCCGTTGAAGCGCGACTTTGTCCAGTGGTGTAGATGTAGAGGGGAAGAGCACACTGCTCAAATTCTCCGTATTCTTCGTATAAAGGTACGATTGCAGTAACGGGAACGCCTCAGGAGCCGGTAGGCAAAGCGGTACCACGGGAACAGTCGCACTCGTCCCAGAGGTATGTGTAGCCGAGGACGCGGGGAGTGCAGGGAGGTTGGCACAATGCGCCGCGAGGACAAGTTGGTGTGTAGGGAACAATGTGACTTTGCGTGGGGATGTGGATGTTGTTGTTGGTCGGGAGGAATAAACGGCGAGCATGTGTGTTGGGCATACACCTGCTGCGTTGGAGATGGATACGTCCATCTCGTTTGGGAGTAAGGATTTGGGTGCTTGTGCTTTTAGGCTTGATAGACCCGCGAGCATTCTATGAAGAAAGTATATTAGAATCAAAGACGTAAGTAGGGAAAAAGGAGAAAACTCACTCAGAAGCGAACAAGGAAAGCCGTTCACGAACGTATTCGGGTGTAACACCCTTCAACTCTGGGTCCACCAAAGCCATCTCGACTTCGTGCATTTGGGGAGTGAGGAGTGTGCGAGGGAGCTGCAGTGTCCGAAGGGGACTGTCAGTTTCAGCGTCGTTGATGATGGCGGGTTTGGGAGCAAGCGGGACACGTGAGGCCCTCATCAAGCGAGCTTTCCTGGCGCTGCAGTGCTTGGTAAAGAGTCTTTGCACGTTGGGGCACCGGGAGCGGGAGGACGGGATCCTGCGGCGAGCGGTGGGCGAGCACCAGGTAGCCGCGGCGCAGGCTGGCTTGGGAAAGGAGGTTGCGTGGAGACGGGCGATCATTGTAGTAGTAGGTGTTGGCGTTGTTGGTATCGGAGTGAGCTCGCTTGCGGAGGAGTGTCTTGGAAGGATAAGCATTTTGAAACGAGGGAGGGAGGTTATATACGGCCGTGACAATGTCAGCTGTAATTTCTTGATGGACTCGACGAGATTGGTCGACTCTTTTGAAAAGTTGCCTTTTGCGGAAGGTGTTTAGCTTTGACCACCCTTTCATCTTCCATTTACAGTAATTGTATATCACTGTGGGTCCACACCAATCCCCGCGCTCATCTCGTCACCTCCCTGAATGGGTAATTCACACAATGAATAGAAAAGTTCAATTGCTTTTCTATTCATTCAAGCCGAGTCGGGTCCCGACTCCATCCTCCCATCGTCTGCAATACTTACTATGGCTAGTCTAAATTTATTGTCCCCCACCCAGATATTGAATTTCAAAACAGGATTTCAACAGATGTACATACTTATTGCGCAAACTAGTATCGCATCGATGCTTTGACCAGCTTGGGATCCTCATGGACGAAATATTGATCAAAATTTTCCTAAAAGGGCAAAGAACCATTTTTGGTATTTACGCCGGGAAGCACCTTCTACAGCCTTCTACACAGTATTACTGGTACGCCTCACTAACAGAAGTATTTGTTCGTACACTGACCTGTGACCCAAGTCGACCTTCAAGAATGCTGCTTGCACAAAAATTGTAAAAGATTCCTGGAAGAGCAATTCTCTCAACACTTCTCTCAGTCCATCAACCGGTAGACAAAATCTATTGTCCAAGAGAACTCAGGTTCGCAAAAATCTCAATGACAGAAGTACTTGTTGCGATGTAAGTACTTACACACATTGTCAGAAGCATGCCAGTCGAAAACAATGAGATTGTAAACAATAACCCCAAATGCAAGTGCGAAACCGATGGATACATTTCGAACGAAATAATGGGAAAGAACGACAATATTTACAACAGACCACAACCGATTCTCTCTTGCAGCTCTCACGAAAGGAACGACTTCTCTTATTCACTCAGATCCTTGAAGCCTCAAGCGCATCCCTGATCCTGTGCTCCCAATACCTACTCACATTCATCAGAAACCCCCAAAGAATCAAAAACACAAAAAACAAAAACTCACTTCTTGCGAATCACATCATGTGTATTAGCAAGCGAAGTCCACAGCTAAATCATCAAACACATCAGAAAAAAAAATCAACGACAACTCAACAAAAACACCCTACTAACCTCGATCGCCTCCAACGTATTCTTCTCCAGCTCATAAACATCCGCCAAAAACTCAATAGCGGACGGACAAGGCAAGTTGGCTCCTTTAGTCGGGGGCGGGTTCTCCAAATCCACGATATCAACGGAGGTCGGGTCGATAGGGAGCGTGTAGGGCCGCACGAAGGCCTTCACGCTAGCGAACGGCGTCTTCGAGTGTTCCATGATCCCACGGAGGTAGTTCCATGCAGAGAGGTTGTTCGGCGCAAGTGAGATGTTCTGTTTCACGTACCTGCCATGTTTCAAGGTGGTCAGGGGGGGGGGAGGGAAGAAGGAAAGGGAAAAGAACGTACGTCAACTCCCGCGTATAAACCCTCTCCCTATCCCCCTCCCCCTCCCTCACACCACACCCCCAAACGACAAAGAAACGATGATGCCACGCCGAATTGTTCCTAACATCCTGCGCCAGCATCGCATCCACGAAATCCAGCTCGCCCGTCCACAGTTCATCTTCATCGTTGAAATACGCCAGCAGCCATTGGCGATAGGACCATGTATGGTAGTTCTTCGTGTCCGCCGTTAAGGAGCGCGTGATGAAATCCAACTCTTGGGCGGGCTTGCGGGTGATGGTTAGTAAGAGACGGCGGTGGTGCCAGACTTGGTACGTCTTTAGGTACTTCACCGCGAGTTCGTCAATTAGTTTGAGTTCGACGTCGAGGGGCGCGTTGATGGATAGTAGAGTTTCGTATCGATATTGCCTGTACACCATACCATATCAATGAACATCTCATCCCCATCCGAGAGAGAAAAGGGGAACGCACCAAGCAGAGTAATGAGCAGGATTAAGCCTGATGACAGCTTCAGTAAGCTCGAGCACCCTCTGGCTCTTCTCCCCAACTTTCACGATCCCGCGGAAATAATTCGTCGCGTCTTTATCTGCCACACACACCCCGTCATCTAAGCCCCCAATACAGACATTCAACACCCAAAGAGCACTCACATACGGGCGAATACAAGATCGGCGCTAGCGGGTTCACGCCCTCGTATTGTTCCAGTGGTACGACGTCCACCCATTCAGGTCGTTCAGCGAACAGCGGGATGACGGGTTCTTCTTTTTCTTCTTGGAGTGCTGGGGTGGACATGGCGATTGGTCTCCTACGGTCGTGCCAGAGGTGGCTAAGGTACAGTGGGTGGGTTGTCTCAGAGAACAAAAAGAGAATTTATGAACAATGGCCACCCGAGGGGCATGATCGCGGCATATGGTCAGTGACTCTAAAGTGCCATCACCATCGCGGCTCGCCGTTCGAAATATTGAACCTCATTTCAGCGATCCTGCTCGAGATCTGCGACCCTGGTTGTGATATGGCAACACTTATCGAACACTGTTAAATTTCGAGTAGTCATACCGTATACAAAGCAGGGTGAAATATGGATATTCATGAAACGCAGAGCAGAGATACGAAATAAATAGAGCTGAAAGTTCAGGCCAATTCACGCACGCTGCAGCCAACCAACTTCAAGGCCAGTCATCATGCGCAACCGTTCCGGGTATGCGGTATTACTCTGCTTCAAAAATCCAGCCAGGCGACGACAGATAGACATCGGGTATGAGAGATATTCAGCTTGAGGAAATCCTGGGTATTTATTGAGGAGGCTGGAAAGGGTTTCAATACTATTAGATCATTATATTGAGAGAATCAGTACCTTTTCAAATCTACATTCGCATCAGACGGTGAGATGAGTTTATAAAGGACCTTCGCGGCCACAACCGAAGCACTCTTGGGAATCGCGCGGGACGTGGGCGTGGTATACGCGAGGCGGATGCGCGGTTTGAATAACCACATCTGGAGGGGGGACAATAATAAACCGATGTGATCCATTAACCAAACACCAGGCAGGACTCACAAGGATTCGTGGCCGTTCTTCCTCCTCATCGCTGATAATGAACCGATACGAAGCATGAGCTTGAACAAATTCAGTCATATCTTCGACGATGAATGCAGACAGTGGTATCTTCAAACACCTGAACGCGTGTTAGAGTGAGCCATTCGGTAAGAAAGGAGCAACTAACTCGGCTGTCGAGCTGACGGGACGGACTGCGTATTTGAGGACTCGGTAGGCTGTACGAACGTCGCCTTCTTCTGAAGGTTTCTCTTGATATCTCCCAAAGACAGCGCCGCATAGACATCGTGCAAGATGCCAGTTGTCTTCGCGCTATAGATAGGCGGCATTAGCAAACTAAAATAAGAGACAGAGAGAAGAAGAAAGGATGTGTCCTCAAGCGTAGCTCTCACGACGGAAGCCTCTATATACATGAGGGTTGTTTGAGCGAGGAAATAGAATCAATCTTGGACGCGTTGTATCAACCGGTATGCTGATCCATCCACGCACATCCACAAGCTAGCCAAAGCCCCAGCAAAACCCAGAACCTGCCAGGGGCTTCGAGTTCTGCCAAAGCAATAGCATCGCAAGGGGCATACAATGGATACATCAGTCGCTGGTAGGCAACCAACGCCAGTCTTCTTTGTCATCCGACCTACTATAAAATATGAAGCAAAGTAATGTAGGACGTACCGATGCTTCTTTCGCATGGTATAGGTTGTTTGTAGACATCGCGGAGTTGTCGAACAAGATATAGCTTCCTCCCACGAGTGCCTGACCTGGAGCCGGCCAAAACCCAGTTTTGCCAGTTTTAACCACTTGCTCGTGAAGGGACTGGTCGGTATGACACATCCAGGCCTCGACTAGCTCTTCCCAATGTTCCGACGGTAGATCGCGATAGTGGTCGATCTTTGTGGATTGAATGAGAGGCAGGGAACATGAGGCACAAATGAAAGATGTGGGATTCATCGACGAAAGGTGGGAAGCATCAAGCAGGGGTGTTGGTGATTCTGCAGTATCGGAGGACGATGATGAGGGTAAAGTCGAAAGTCTGATTTCGTAGTGTCCACTCTGAACCTGAATTTCTTTCTTCCCTGGGGTCGTCCGAGCAGGGAGCATGAGCGGAAGCGAGCAGTAGGGGCCGGATTTGATGAGGAGATGATCTCCTCCCTCTGAAGGATGCTCAGGGAATGGGGGTAATACTTCGGCTTCCAAGTCAACGCCAGGGTATGCGCCAGTCACCGTGAAGAAAACGAGTACATGTTGCAAGTTTTCGTGGTTCTCCGCAACGTATACGACATCAAAGGCTAGAATATGAATGTCAGTCGTAAACCTTGAGAGGGGCGAGAAATTTACGGACAGGTACTTTGATCTCCGAACTTTGGCTGCAACTGAACACTGGAGATACCAGAGCTGCTACCCTGGCTTGAATTAGACTTCGAGGATGACAAGGGTCGCAGCCAAGATAATGGAGGCGCAGATAAGCTTCGACTCCTGCTCTTCTTCGATTTGGTAGTTGGTATAGGAGGAAGCGTGATTTCGTCCTGCCTAACTGGAGGCAGCTCTTTCACGAACTCTGGTAAAGTCAGAAGAGTTTCTGGATCCTTCAGTCGTTCAGAGTTTGGGGGTAAGCCCTCTCGAATAAATTCAGGAAGACTTAGAAGAGCCTCTGGATCTTTGACACGAGGATGCAGTATCGCGTCTTGGCCGTAAATTCGACCAGCACCCGAGTGTCGAACCAATTGTTGAACAAACGCGTCCCTCTATAAGAAAAACGCATCAGATCGGGAATCAGAAGCATTGGATCATCAATGCATCACTGACCTTGGCTACATCACGAAGTTTCGCCTTCTCTAGTCTGCTCTGCATGCCACCATCAAGAATAACGGATTGACCCTTGAGGGACCTATCCGAAGCTTTCCCGAGAAGGTCAAGAATGTTCTCCAGCTCCTTCACGTCCCTTTCCTTTCCTTTCCTTTGCTACTCCGCGAAACGCCTTGTTGTCGAGCTTTCTCCATCTGAACGAGCTTCGAAGATTTGAGCTCGACTCGCTGATTGTGAAGCTGCGGCGCAACAAGGTAGAGTCTGTCAATCGCCATTGCAATGGCCTCTAGGTCTAACCGCATCTTCTCGTCGCTCTGACGTGTGCTAGACGAAGGCTGGTATTGTGCCGTCTTACCCTTGCCGTCATCTATTGAGCTACGACCGCCAGGCTCGTAAATGGGCGGACTTTCCAAATCAAAGTCCTCATAGTCATATTGAGGGGGAAGATTATCTTGGAAAAATCTCGGAAGATTCTCCGTATGCTCTTTGCACATTGAGACTACGGTTTCGAGCTCTTGATCGATTCTTGTCCATAACAGGGAGACTTCGACCTCAAGGGTGGTAGGTATGCCCGGAGTGGACATTCCACCCTGAGAGACTAGACGTTCTGTCTGCAACTCATTGAGCTGACGCTTGAGTGCGTCAAAATGATCAATTGGAGGGGGCTCGTCGTATTGGCGGGAAGACTCTGGCTCGGGCGTTTCAAGAGTGGTTAGGTGCATGCCTGATTGAATAACAGAGAGTCTGTTGAGGTTTGACAGTAAAGAGACGAGAGATTTCGCAAGAATCGCTTCACTGGGCTGCAAGGAAGATGAGATGGATTTCACTCGTGTCTTAAGCTCATTGATGAGATCAGAATCATTGACGGAATCACGGGCCTCGATCATTTCATCGTCCCCGCCACGATTTCGAAGATTGATGACAAGGGTATGCAAGGCAGAGGACGATGATTCAGCCTCGCCTTGTGGAAATGTGGTATTGTGCGGGCTGGATGGCATGGAGTGTCGACGGTCGGGAACAATGGGATTCCACCCCGTTGGGACGGATAACAAGTTGTTTAATGTCATCAAGCACGACCTTTGAACCAACGCAATTGAAGGCATTACGTCGCCCTTCACAAAATGAGTGAAACTTCGGAGTGAAATCTTCGCAACTCACAGGTATGCCACGCGAGTCGCTTTCGGACTCTGCAGCTTGTGGAGGTTCTGCCACTTGCTCTTCAGACGAAACAAAAAAATCCTCCGAAACGAAAGAGTCATCGGCCTGCAATTGTCGAAGCTGTTCATGAGGAAAAGGCGAGGGAACATGGGTAGACAGCAGTGGACTTGATCTTGTGTGTATGGGCGCCTTCG
>NW_001889903.1:442957-456836 GCF_000143565.1 Laccaria bicolor S238N-H82
GAGAAGGATGTGTCCTCAAGCGTAGCTCTCACGACGGAAGCCTCTATATACATGAGGGTTGTTTGAGCGAGGAAATAGAATCAATCTTGGACGCGTTGTATCAACCGGTATGCTGATCCATCCACGCACATCCACAAGCTAGCCAAAGCCCCAGCAAAACCCAGAACCTGCCAGGGGCTTCGAGTTCTGCCAAAGCAATAGCATCGCAAGGGGCATACAATGGATACATCAGTCGCTGGTAGGCAACCAACGCCAGTCTTCTTTGTCATCCGACCTACTATAAAATATGAAGCAAAGTAATGTAGGACGTACCGATGCTTCTTTCGCATGGTATAGGTTGTTTGTAGACATCGCGGAGTTGTCGAACAAGATATAGCTTCCTCCCACGAGTGCCTGACCTGGAGCCGGCCAAAACCCAGTTTTGCCAGTTTTAACCACTTGCTCGTGAAGGGACTGGTCGGTATGACACATCCAGGCCTCGACTAGCTCTTCCCAATGTTCCGACGGTAGATCGCGATAGTGGTCGATCTTTGTGGATTGAATGAGAGGCAGGGAACATGAGGCACAAATGAAAGATGTGGGATTCATCGACGAAAGGTGGGAAGCATCAAGCAGGGGTGTTGGTGATTCTGCAGTATCGGAGGACGATGATGAGGGTAAAGTGGAGAGTCTGATTTCGTAGTGTCCACTCTGAACTTGGATTTCTTTCTTCCCTGGGGTCGTCCGAGCAGGGAGCATGAGCGGAAGCGAGCAGTAGGGGCCGGATTTGATGAGGAGATGATCTCCTCCCTCTGAAGGGTGTTCAGGGAACGGGGGCAATACTTCGGCTTCCAAGTCAACGCCTGGGTATGCGCCAGTCACCGTGAAGAAAACGAGTACATGTTGCAAGTTTTCGTGGTTCTCCGCAACGTATACGACATCAAAGGCTAGAATATGAATGTCAGTCGTAAACCTTGAGAGGGGCGAGAAATTTACGGACAGGTACTTTGATCTCCGAACTTTGGCTGCAACTGAACACTGGAGATACCAGAGCTGCTACCCTGGCTTGAATTAGACTTCGAGGATGACAATGGTCGCAGCCAAGATAATGGAGGCGCAGATAAGCTTCGACTCCTGCTCTTCTTCGATTTGGTAGTTGGTATAGGAGGAAGCGTGATTTCGTCCTGCCTAACTGGAGGCAGCTCTTTCACGAACTCTGGTAAAGTCAGAAGAGTTTCTGGATCCTTCAGTCGTTCAGAGTTTGGGGGTAAGCCCTCTCGAATAAATTCAGGAAGACTTAGAAGAGCCTCTGGATCTTTGACACGAGGATGCAGTATCGCGTCTTGGCCGTAAATTCGACCAGCACCCGAGTGTCGAACCAATTGTTCAACAAACGCGTCCCTCTATAAGAAAAACGCATCAGATCGGGAATCAGAAGCATTGGATCATCAATGCATCACTGACCTTGGCTACATCACGAAGTTTCGCCTTCTCTAGTCTGCTCTGCATGCCACCATCAAGAATAACGGATTGACCCTTGAGGGACCTATCCGAAGCTTTCCCGAGAAGGTCAAGAATGTTCTCCAGCTCCTTCACGTCCCTTTCCTTTCCTTTCCTTTGCTACTCCGCGAAACGCCTTGTTGTCGAGCTTTCTCCATCTGAACGAGCTTCGAAGATTTGAGCTCGACTCGCTGATTGTGAAGCTGCGGCGCAACAAGGTAGAGTCTGTCAATCGCCATTGCAATGGCCTCTAGGTCTAACCGCATCTTCTCGTCGCTCTGACGTGTGCTAGACGAAGGCTGGTATTGTGCCGTCTTACCCTTGCCGTCATCTATTGAGCTACGACCGCCAGGCTCGTAAATGGGCGGACTTTCCAAATCAAAGTCCTCATAGTCATATTGAGGGGGAAGATTATCTTGGAAAAATCTCGGAAGGTTCTCCGTATGCTCTTTGCACATTGAGACTACGGTTTCGAGCTCTTGATCGATTCTTGTCCATAACAAGGAAACTTCGACCTCAAGGGTCGTAGGTATGCCCGGAGTGGACATTCCACCCTGAGAGACAAGACGTTCTGTCTGCAACTCATTAAGCTGACGCTTGAGTGCGTCAAAATGATCAATTGGAGGGGGTTCGTCGTATTGGCGGGAAGACTCTGGCTCGGGCGTTTCAAGAGTGGTTAGGTGCATGCCTGATTGAATAACAGAGAGTCTGTTGAGGTTTGACAGTAAAGAGACGAGAGATTTCGCAAGAATCGCTTCACTGGGCTGCAAGGAAGATGAGATGGATTTCACCCGTGTCTTAAGCTCATTGATGAGATCAGAATCATTGACGGAATCACGGGCCTCGATCATTTCATCGTCCCTGCCACGATTTCGAAGATTGATGACAAGGGTATGCAAGGCAGAGGACGATGATTCAGCCTCGCCTTGTGGAAATGTGGTATTGTGTGGGCTGGATGGCATGGAGTGTCGACGGTCGGGAACAATGGGATTCCACCCCGTTGGGACGGATAACAAGTTGTTTAATGTCATCAAGCACGACCTTTGAACCAACGCAATTGAAGGCATTACGTCGCCCTTCACAAAATGAGTGAAACTTCGGAGTGAAATCTTCGCAACTCACAGGTATGCCACGCGAGTCGCTTTCGGACTCTGCAGCTTGTGGAGGTTCTGCCACTTGCTCTTCAGACGAAACAAAAAAATCCTCCGAAACGAAAGAGTCATCGGCCTGCAATTGTCGAAGCTGTTCATGAGGAAAAGGCGAGGGAACATGGGTAGACAGCAGTGGACTTGATCTTGTGTGTATGGGCGCCTTCGGACGAGTGGCGGTGGCCATTGCGTAGAAGATCGCAAACTGGTGGGCGTTTGTAAGGATGTTTCAGAGAAACGCACAAGGAACGAGGCGACCTACGAAGGGGTGTTCCTTATGCACTTGATAACTGTTTCAGGCCACCTCAACAACAAGAGCAGCGAGCGCGTCTGGAGCGAGGAACCACGTGGATGTGAACGAAGGACTCCAGCCCCAACTTCAATGGTTGTAGACGACGGTCAATGTAACTGTCTCCTGTAGTTAGAAAAAAAATTGGCAGTCCAGCAAAGCAGTTAGTAATGGTGGAATTTGGATCGGTCAAGATCGTAATTACGCACCGTCGCAATATAAAGACGCTCACTGACACAAATTCGTCGAAGCTCCCAAAGTAGCCGGTTGAGCTTGCAAAAACGCTCAGAGTGATGAGAGTAGCTGGTCGTCGTGCAGAATGTTGGCAGAATGACGTCCTTGGCTTCGCGATACGGCCACATGATGCAATGTAGGTTGCCGAATACAGCCAACACTTGGCCACAACCCTTCGTCAAAAGGTTGCAAGCAGCATGTCCGGCCTCCCAGAAATTGTTCCGAACTTCCAAGCTTCTCTAGTGTGCACCCTCGGCCACACCACTCAGCCCCCTCTTTCACGTCCAACGATTTTATACCTTGACAACTACCACAAATCTGACCCAGTTCAGATATACGTCCTCCTTTTCACAAGAACTGGCTGCGCTAAGCTTGCTATTTAAAGGATCTTGAACCCTGATACTCACATTTTCTCGCTAAAATGACGCTCAACAAAATTCCTGCCGAGCTACCAGACTCCTTCCCAGATTTCCCTACCCCCTCTCAGGCTGCTCGTCGGTCCCCTAGTCGCAGAGAAACGATACTTAGTCTCGTTGAGATGCTTCTGCAAGATTCCGACGGCCAAAGAATAAGTAAGTCTTTTCTCTATTCTATTTCTGTTCTGATCCCTACGACGTAGATATACCCAACAACCCAGTTTCGAGGACGACAGAGACGTCCGTACGTGTGAATCCTGCAAATCCCGCGGAGCCTGCTCGATTGACATTGTAACTCAGCTAGCGTGGATGAGCACCATCAGGCTGCGGGAGCAGAAGCATTTCATAAGTTTGAAAGGTTTGTGCATCGCGTCTCATGATGCCGAAAGCCTCACAAATTGTTTGCACGATAGGAGCATCAATAACCTTGATAAAGAGGCAGGCCCACATCTCCATCTTGCTGTTTTTACTTCAAATTTACCTCAACAATAGCTTCGAAACTTTGCCAATGCTGCTCGTCGACTGGGAAGCTCCGTTGCGATTATTTCTTCTGCTTACCGACTTCGAGAACGTCTGGCTCAAATTCTTTACCTCTATCAGGAGAATGCTGCTGACCTTTTTCCGCAAAAAATTGCGCACATTTCTCGCGAATCAATTACGGAATTTCGTGCACCAGAACGACGCACAAGGCGTGGTAGGCGAAGAAGGGGAAAAGCACCCTTACACGTTCTGAGGCCTGCTGTGACCGAACATTTGGACCTGGAGTGTTTTCCCGAACAGCTGGAGGCCTTGGCGAGGGAGGTGACAGCATTTTTGGATACCTTAAATGAGTTTCTGGAGTTTCCGGACAAAGCTGTCAATGCTTCGATCTTGTCATTTGAAGGTGATCTAAAGGTTTATGGTGCTGATTTTTCCTTTTCTTCTGTGAAAACAACTTCTCTACTGCTACATTGTACTGGTTGTCTTGCCTCAAGGAATATGCAGGCCAATTCCGATACCCTGCAGTGCAACAAATAATACAATACATATATGATCTCACTGATGAAATGGGTGAGCATATTGATGGCATAACTTCATCTCTCTGCATGTTCATTGATGTTGGTAAGCCCCTTTGCCTTCACTCTGCACATCTATTGTGATCACTGATGCCATGTAGGTGTTCCAATTATTTGGTTTGTGCAGAAACATGGTGCAAACAGTTTATTGAATTTGTCAACAGTTGCCACCTTCTTCTTGGCAGTGACTGCTATGACTGGCATTGACTATGCAGTTTTCTTACCAGCTGGAACACAACACTGTCTCTGATGCTGTCAACTCTATGTGGTTTGCATCAATGGTCTTTAGCATTGCAGCAGCTGTTAATAGCCTCCTGGGGCTCACATGGAAACAAGCAATGTAGTGAGTCCATTTTGCCACCCAGCCTGAATGAGATCTTTGGTTGCTTGCCAGGCCCATGTTAGCTGCTCACCAGGGGATCAGGTGCCCTGGTGGGTTTTGATTTGGATTAAATGATTGTCCTGTCAGTTGCCTGTTTCTCCATTGGACTCTGCTGTTTTGCTTATGCTTCACATCAGGTAAGCATTACTGTTATACTGATTTTAACTCTTCTCAATCAACATTTGATGGCTTTGCAGTCCTTCATAACAGCTACTCTCACAACTGTGCTTACTACCATTACCTCATTCGGCCTCACAGCTGTCTCTGCATGGTTTGCATCAGAACACTGGACATTCACTCGACATTGTGGCTAGAAATGGCTCAGTGATGTGCTTATTGAGAGCATAGAACAGTTTGTGCAGACCCCAGTGGTGGGCTGGATTCAAATGGTCATTAAATTTTTGAGTCACAACATTGAGAAGATCTGGGCAGTGCTCTTGTCACTCTACAAATGGCTCAGGAACATTTGCTCCTTGAGCAAATTAGACAATGAAGGCAACAATTTGGAAGCTAATGGTGTGCCTACTACTAGCAACAGCAGCCCTAATCATCTTCCCTCCCACTTGGAGCCATCAAACCCTAACTTGGGATGTCTAGCATTTCCCTGCCAGAGTTGACAGAATCCCTGAAGCCCACCCACATCACACCACCATCTGCACCTCTAAACCCCCCAATGGAGAAAGACAGCCCCTCACCTGAAGCATCCCCAATTAGCCCCAGGAAGCAGTTGTGGCAAAAGGCCTTCCAAAACATGAAGATGCAGAATTGCCTGGCTGCCTTAACATCTGCCTTGAGAGACACAGCTCAACCATACAGGTGAAGGACAACATCTTCCAGTCATCCTGGACCTTATGACAGGAAGAAGGCCATCATTGAGCCTGTCACTGTTCTCAAATCCTGGATATCAACATTGGTACCAAAGCTTGCAGCTCTAGAAGCTACTCAAGATTTAGCTGCACACAACACACTTGTGCATCACCTAGAGTTCTCTCCTGATTGGAGATTCTTAGCCTCCTCAAGGTGAGGTTCACTCAAGTGTTTGAGGATTATGATCAATAACTGATTGTTTTTCTTAAAGCTGGGATAAGACTTCAACATTCTTCTGAGTTGGTGTGCATTTTCTTTCAATCCATCTTTGCAGCAAGTATCTGATTCCAATCTGCCTGTCAGAACCCTTTTATCTCCCACTGTACCCTTGCACACCTGCAGGGCTTTGTCAGCCATTCATTTCATCGTGTTGACTTGGAATTATCTTACCTGCTTCAGGTCTCCAACATGAAACTCATTGTTGATGAAAATGGCACAAGGTATCAATGTAAGGTAGCGGACAGCCATACCTCGCTAACGTCACGTGAGGTGACATTTCGGTGACATTTCAGTCCTAAACGGGTGAACTTGAATGAAAACATGGATATTAAGACAACGGAATCCAAAGCTGTAAAAGCAAGAAGAACATTTTGTTCATATTAGTATCAGTAGTGTATATACAAGTTTCTGGAATAAAATAACAAGATCTGAGAGAGGAGTTCCAAATATACAGCTGTATGCTATGCTGGTCATCAAGAAAGCTGCCAGGAGATAGATTAAGTCAGTAATATGATAGTTACCAAGAATGAGGGAAGGATCAAGTGATTTTTGCCTTCTCAAGGTCATCCATTAGGCTATCAGGAAGCACTCGGTGACCCTTGTACTTCCTGGCTGCCCATGCTGCTTGTCGGCCATTGAGACCTTTAACATAGGCATCCATAAATTTTTGAGAGCGATTAGAGAAGCTATAAGATTCTATTGTTAGGTAATTTTTTTTCGAAGGGAAATAAGACAAACCGTCGCATTTGTGCAAGAGAAATTGAATCAAGCGCAGCTAGCGCGTACTTTTCAAGAACTTCTTCCTTCGAGGATGGCGGGTTTAAGCGATAAATCCTCTTGGCATAGCCCCAGCACTGCTCAATAAAATTTAATTCACAGTGAAATTTCGGAAGATATATCAACCTGAATCCACGAGTGTTGCAGGCGTTTTCGAGAATAGTGGGAATGTGCGTGAAATCGGGTTGATTGTACAGAACCCGGCGACAACAACAATCAATAGCCGGTGGAGCGCATTTGAAGTTCTTGCATTCCGCACGGAGTTTCGACTCCTTAACAAGTCCACACTCCTCCAAGATGTACGCCATTCCCTTGAACACGCTGGCGCGAGGATGACCTTCTGGGAAATACAGCGCTTGGGGAGTCCCATCAGCAAAGCATGCATTACCCATTTTGATTTTCTCCTTGGCAGTTGTTCCGTCAGGTAGGTGAACCAGATTTCCTGTATTGTCACGCTTTGTAACTTCAACCCCCCAGTTATGTCCTTCCTTTGGGATATTTTTTGGCATCCGACGAGCCGAAAGCGAGCCATCCGGTCTTTTCAGATGCGTGGGCGCGTTGTCATAAATGAAAATGTGCTCATACTCAGGGTACCACTCCGTGAGTATGTCCATTGCACGGTTGGCTTGGTTAACGATGTCATCTGCCGTCATATATCCATCACGATTCTTCCCTGGCTTCATGATTATGCGAGCGCTTTGTTTCCCATCTGGCGACTGGAGCCAACCAAATTTGGCTGACACAAACTCGCCAATCATCAACGACACGCCCTCTCCTTTTGTGTACGGTTTTGCCGGGGAATCCTTGTGGTACCACCCACGCGGCGTACGATCATTTGCATAGAATATGCATTCGTCGTTGAACCAAGATATGACTGTTTTTCCATCAGGTCGAGGACCATGTTCCTTCTCATTCTCTTTGCTCCAGTTTTCCATTCGAGCTTCAAGCGCTTTCCATTGTGGTAAGAAAGTGTGGTCCCGGTAATAAACAACGTCCTCGCGCTCATGACCATCTGCATATTGACCTTTCTTTGCAGTGCGGAATCGGTAACCCAGCGCATTCAGGTATCGACGCGCCGTCCGTTCAGAAATCGCTTTGGTAATGCCATGTTTCTGTTTCACCTCTTCCCGAGCAAGAAAACTGACCACCTTCTTTGCTGAGACATCCTTTCCGATTTCCTGGAGATACAAATTGATGTCCAGGGATAAATCCTCATCAATGAGCATCGATTGGTTCCAATCTCCATAGGGATTAACCGGAAGAAAGGTACGATCATCCAGGAATTTCCGCACCAGCGCGGTAAGTTGACGCGCGCAATAACGACCTCTCCCCATAGAGACAGTAGCTTGGAGGGCAGATGCACCCCATTTTCCGTATGTATGTGAGTGGGGGATTGTGTAAAAATTCAGCATGCTGACCATGCCTTGCACCTTTTTTCGGATGAAGAGATCCAGGCCGGGATCTTTGTGTCCAGCACCTGTTTTTCGTGGGGGATCAAGAATCTCTTTCAAATCTTTCAGGGCGGCCCTGGCTTGGTCTAACGTAGGGGCTTGGCGTTGCTTCCCATCTCAAATTTCTTTCATTTCTGGGAGGTCTTCATGAAACAATATGTGAGTGATTTCAAATTTTCCAATAGCTCGAAGATCTATTTTACCTGCATCTTCACCTATTTCTTCATCCTCTACATCCAGGGAATGGGCCTCTTCCTTGTCGGCATCCTGATCCTTTTCATCCCAGGGGTAGGTACCTGTGAAAAACTCTGACACAGGTTTCTCGATCTGGAATGATTGATATCTGGGTGCCATAAGGTCCGCCGTATGCGGTACAGGGATCTGGCATTGAAAGGAACCAAGGAACATGTCAATGCAATCCTGTTGACTTTGACCCTGGTTCATCACAGAAGACGGCCGTAATGTGGGGTCCAACCCTGACGCGTCAATGTTCTGTTTCTGTGCAGCCGACGCGTTTTCTGACGCGTTTTTTGAAGGTTTATCTGTCGTAACGCCATTCTAAACAGCTTAAATGCGACAGAACACATTTAAGATGGATCTTTAGCCTCACCTTTTTACCACCTGTGAGCTTTTTTCTCTTCACCGAATTCTCATCCATTTCCCATGGATTTGTTCTCTTTCCAGGGCCCTTCCCCATACTTGCAAGTCGTGCAACAAGTGCCTTCCGTAGTGGTGGCATGTGTGTTGAGGTTAGGACAGATAACGGAGGGCGCGCGGACGTATTGCCAATATTGACGCGAGGCGACGCGCCGTTTTTGGATCTACTTCTCGAGATTTTGCTTTTGCGCCAAAATTTTACCCACAAATATAAATTGACACTAATATCTACAATACGTTCTGGCCCAATTAGCTACAAACTGTGTGCTAACTAGATTGAAGAGCAATCTGTAAAAAATTGACCGTTTTGGAGGCTGTCACGCTCGGCACGTGACGTTAGCGAGGTATGGCTGTCCGCTACCTTATGGACTGAGGTAAGTTGACAAAGGCACTATAACAGATCTTGTCGATGTTCTCACCTTTGAGCCATTGTATAACAGGATAGGGTCTGTGTGAAAACTATGGTGAGTTTTTCTCTGAGTTGTGTTTACAATGTGTTCTCAAGTAACCTTGACATCTAGAATACTAATAGCAAAGTTTGTCCATTTTTCAGCTCCAGGTCTGCATTTTCACTGACCTTCTCTACTTATGTCAGGTATTAGATGATTATGATTTTGGCCACATGAAAGTTCATGATGTTGCAATTATGCTGGGTTCCCTTCAAGTGTTGGGCATGAGACAAAGGAAAGAAGTGAAAATGCTCAAATTTTTCTGAGTTTGTTATAGATATAATGCATTTCTATTTTTGCCCTACTGCCATCATTTATGCAAATGGCCATAAAATGAAAAAGCATAGAAATACTATAAATTTAGTGCACATACAGGTTAAAATGCAAGGAATTGTCCCACATTGACCAGTTGTTCAACTTCCAGTAGCATTTTGATAGACTATCTATCAAGAAGATAGGCTGTACTCTATTCTCTTTCAACACACTGACTCATGGTTATCATTAAAGAGAGGTCTTTCTTTTTGTTGTGCAGAACAATCCATTGAGAATTTTGATTTTATCAAGTCCACAATGCTGTAGGGTGGTATTCTCAGCAACCAGTACTTCACCTACCCCTCAATAAGGAAAAACTGAAACTGAGCAGCAGTGTATACATCACTCAATTATAGAGATGTTGGAGTAATCATAGGTATAGAGGATGTATCAACCACTAAGGGGAATGGAGATGGTGAATAAGAAGGAATAGAGCAGAAAACTACACATACAAAACTTGACATTTTGCACAAAAACAAGCCTATTAGGAGTTGGATAGTGTTGTCTCTTTCTATACATTGAAGATGAATATCAGGTGAGAAGTGAAAGCAAGAAAGAAAGAAAGAAAGAAAACTTACCCTCTAAAAATAGGAGAATCTATGAAAGATTCTAAGATGATAAAAAAGGAGTTGACTTGCCCACTATATCTAAAATAAGGGATCCAGTGAAATAATGCAGATAACTTCATACTTTCTAATAAAAGGAGGAGTTGAAAGTGGAAAGCTGGAAACAGATTGAAGACATACAAGCTACAAAACATGAGCATTCTTGTATAACAGGAAGTAAAAACATACAATCTGAGTCAAAAAAAGCATATATCAAAGAGATAGAAATGACAGTAAATAGGCAACCTACTGTCTAGAAGAAAGGAAAGCTGAGAGGTCATAAAATTGGTCTATTTGGTGCTGAAATTTTACTGACCCCCTTGAAAATTATTGATTGAGAATTAATTACCTGAGAAAGAACAATGATTGAATACATGTGGATTAAAAAAGGAAGGCTAAAAAATAAAACTTACAAGATATAAAGAAGAGACCACATACTTTCTATAAATGCAAGAAATGAGTGCAAGAAAGGGGTGAGTGGAATTGATTGGAATAAGAATATAGACAACACACTGACTGAAAAGGAAATGTCAAAAATGGATTACTCGAAACATATATAGTGAAAAACAAACAACTTACATACTAAGAAAGATAATGTGTGACAAGAGTAACTCATGACCAAGAGGAAGGCAGCTCACCCCCTGAGGAGTAAGCACCAAAATATTGTTATCATAATTAGTCACAATAAAAAGCAGGCCAACTCACATTCTGAAACAAAACAGGCCAGTGTCACCAGAAGAGTGCACATTAGAAACCAGGCCAACTCACCAGCTAAAAGAAGACAGGCCAGTATCACCAGAAGAGTGCACATTGAAAACCAGGCCAACTCACCCTCTGAAAGAAGACAGGCCAGTGTCACCAGAAGAGTGCACATCAAAAAACAGGCCAACTCACCTCCTGAAACAAGACAGGCCACAGTTTGTGTCACCAGAAGAGTGCACATCAAAAAACAGGCCAACTCACATACTGAAACAAGACAGGCCAGTGTCACCAGAAGAGTGCACATTAGAAACGAGGCTAACTCACCAGCTAAATAAAGACAGGCCAGTGTCACCAGAAGAGTGCACATTAGAAACCAGGCCAACTTACCAGCTAAATGAAGACAGGCCAGTGTCACCAGAAGAGTGCACATCAAAAACCAGGCGAACTCACCGGCTGAAACAAAAGAGGCCAGTGTCACCAGAAGAGTGCACATCAAAAAACAGGCCAACTCACCATCTGAAACAAAACAGGCCAGTATCACCAGAAGAGTGCACATTAGAAACCAGGCCAACTCACTGGCTAAAAGAAGACAGGCCAGTGTCACCAGAAGAGTGCACATCAAAAAACAGGCCAACTCACATACTGAAACATAACAGGCCAGTGTCACCAGAAGAATGCACATTAGAAATCAGGCCAACTCACCGGCTAAAAGAAGACAGGCCAGTGTCACCAGAAGAGTGCACATTAGAAACCAGGCCAACTCACGCTAAAAGAAGACAACTCACCTTCTGAAACAAAACAGGCCAGTGTCACCAGAAGAGTGCACATCAAAAAAACAGGCCAACTCACCGGCTGAAACAAAACAGGCCAGTGTCACCAGAAGAGTGCACATTAGAAACCAGGCCAACTCACATACTGAAACAAGACAGGCCAGTGTCACCAGAAGAGTGCACATCAAAAAACAGGCCAACTCACATCCTGAAAGAAGACAGGCCAGTGTCACCAGAAGAGTGCACATCAAAAAAACAGGCCAACTCACCGGCTGAAACAAAACAGGCCAGTGTCACCAGAAGACTGCACATTAGAAACCAGGCCAACTCACCAGCTAAAAGAAGACAGGCCAGTGTCACCAAAAGAGTGCACATCAAAAAACAGGCCAACTCACCCCCTGAAACAAAACAGGCCAGTGTCACCAGAAGAGTGCACATTGAAAAACAGGCCAACTCACATACTGAAACAAGACAGGCCAGTGTCACCAGAAGAGTGCACATCAAAAAACAGGCCAACTCACCTTCTGAAACAAAACACGCCAGTGTCACCAGAAGAGTGCACATTAGAAACCAGGCCAACTCACCAGCTAAAAGAAGACAGGCCAGTGTCACCAGAAGAATGCACATCAGAAACCAGGCCAACTCACCATCTGAAACAAAACAGGCCAGTGTCACCAGAAGAGTGCACATCAAAAACCAGGCCAACTCACCCCCTAAAAGAAAACAGGCCAGTGTCACCAGAAGAGTGCACATCAAAAACCAGGCCAACTCACATACTGAAACAAAACAGGCCAGTGTCACCAGAAGAGTGCACATTAAAAACCAGGCCAACTCACCTTCTGAAAGAAGACAGGCCAGTGTCACCAGAAGAGTGCACATCAAAAACAGGCCAACTCACATCTGAAACAAGACAGGCCAGTGTCACCAGAAGAATGCACATCAGAAACCAGGCCAACTCACCCTCTGAAACAAAACAGGCCAGTGTCACCAGAAGAGTGCACATTAGAAACCAGGCCAACTCACCAGCTAAAAGAAGACAGGCCAGTGTCACCAGAAGAGTGCACATCAAAAACCAGGCCAACTCACATGCTGAAACAAAACAGGCCAGTGTCACCAGAAGAGTACACATTAGAAACCAGGCCAACTCACCAGCTAAAGAAGACAGGCCAGTGTCACCAGAAGAGTGCACATCAAAAACAGGCCAACTCACATCCTGAAACAAGACAGGCCAGTGTCACCAGAAGAGTGCACATTAGAAACCAGGTCAACTCACCACCTGAAACAAGACAGGCCACAGTTTGTGTCACCAGAAGAATGCACATTAAAAACCAGGCCAACTCACCGTCTGAAACAAGACAGGCCAGTGTCACCAGAAGAGTGCACATTAGAAACCAGGCCAACTCACTTTCTGTAAAATAATAGCCAGAGCATGTATCTTTAGAAGAGTGTAGAGTAAAAGAAATGCCAACCCACCCCCTAAAAAAATTATCGCAAGAGTATGTGTTTTAGAAGTGTGCAAAGTAAAATGCAAGAAAGCTGACTCTCTGAAATAAGTCAAAGCATATAATAACAATGAGTTACCAGAAGAGATAATAGTCAATAGAAGAACAACTTACAGACTAAGAAATGATGGTTTCATATAAAAAATTGAGTTAGCTTAAAATTATTTCATAAATTTTACAATTACTTACCCACTGAAAAACATGTTAGAGAGGCATACAGAGACAATGTGAATAGACTATGTATTACCCTCTGGATTTATAAACAAGAACATTAGTTATATAAGTAGTAGAATCAACAGTTCATACTTACTTCCTGAAACAAATGGACAGCTGATGATAAGATGTGCCATATTATGCAGAATAATTGCTCACAAACTAATAACAACCATTAGAATTTTTAAAGGTCAAACAATTTGTACACATACATTCTGCAAAAAAAAAAACAATAAAGCTCAAATTCTGTTTTTGTCCAATGATTATTTTGTTTTTACCTCCTGTGCTTTATCAACAGCAATAAAATATTAACATCTCTTCACTTACTTTCTGTAAACCAGGTCAATATTTA